>NC_140582.1:809415695-809680695 GCF_964204655.1 Triturus cristatus | reverse complement strand
ATTGCCCAGAGGCTGAGGGAGGCTAAGAGCACCGGAAGAGGACCATCTGCAGTCCCGGACAACACAGCCCTGGAGGACCTGGTCGAGGGCACAATCCTGCCTGAAGCTGCTGCGGGGGTCACGCAGTTGGATACATCCGGCGCAGCCTGCAGTAATGAAGGTAAGAGGCACAATGATATACCCATCAATGTACATCATAATAGCGCCCATACAGTAATAAGAAGGCAGGCAGCTGTAACCAACCCCAGTCCACAGTCCATATACAGTAACCAATGCATCATGGGAGTTGTAGTCCCCTGATCCAATCATTGAGTCACATAGCACATAGTGTGACCATTGTGTCCAAGATGCATTACAGACAGGAATACAGAGCGTGAGAACGTAATAGCAGACAATCACCATGTAGCAAAACGTTATCCAATGAAACATTAATCCTGCACTGTTTCACACAACAGGTGCTGAGGAAGGAGACAGTTTTGACAGCGAATGTGGGGAGACCGTCCAGTCCACCGCAGAGACTGCCGTCGCAAGACCAGTCACACCTCCCAGCGCATCCCAGGCACCCACACGACGCAGGGCTACTGTCCCTCCCATGCAGCCAATGGAGAGCTCTCCTGAACCTGAAAGGGCAACTGCAGAAGGGGCGCCTCGGGTCAGGTCCCCCACCACCACCACCCCGCAGACACCCGTCCCGACGAGGCGAAGACGCAGGGCAAGGGGCCAGGCAACTGCGCAAGAGCCATCGACACCAAATGTCTGGGGAACAGTTGAGCTGCAGATGACAAGGGTGCAGCGCCACATGGGGGCCATCAGCCTTCAAATGTCCAAACTGAACAAAAACCTCTCCACCATGGCAGAGCGCATGAGTGACCTCACTCAAGCTGTTGTGGAGGACAACAGGGACACCAACGCAACATTGCACGAGCTCGTGCGTATGATGCAGGAGGGACAGATTAACGAGCGGAGGAGGCATCGCCAATTCATCGGGAGCCTGTCTGGATTGACACGCTCCAACCTCAAGTTGAGCAACGCCACAGCACTGCTGTCTCTTCGGTCGGTGGCAATGCAGATCGACATGGGGCATTGTTGTGGGGACGTGGCCAGGGCCCTTGGACAGGTTACAACAGCTGTAGAGCAGATCCAGGCTGGTGTAGGTGGCCTCAGCAAGGCCACTGGCGATGAGGGGAGTGAGGGGGCATCCAGGGTAAGCAGCATGTCTGCGCCAGTCAGCACCGGCAGAAGGTGTAGTGCACATCGTTCGACGCCTACAATTCCACCAATGGGTGAGGAGGGCGCAGCAGGAGATAGGCGCCTCGGTGTGCGTGGGAGAAGGCACTGAGCAGTGACATCCCTCCGGACAATTGGCCATGGTGGCGTAACCATGGTCAGGACGTACAGAGGGACTGCCAATGGAGTTCCAAACCTTGTTCATCATCGTGCCTCGGTACATGACGTCAATGTATCCTCAGGCTACATGTCTGTTTAGACACCCAAGAATCCATGTGCAAGTGACAATAAAAACTTTGCATTTGATGGATGATCATTTCTGTCTCATTAATACGTACCTTTGTTGTGATGTTGGGTGATGTGGGCACGTATCAACAGCCCCGCCGTATAGCTTCCATGATGCTGGTGTAGTGGGTGTACAGGGGGCTGATTGGCCGCAGTGCCGTGGTCATCTATGGGTATGCGTATCGTGGTAGCTACGATGGGCTACATTGCACATGCTGCCACTATCCGACAGCAGGTCACCGGCTGGTCCTGCATCGCAGCCCTAGGCCTGTGCAGGATGTGGAGGCGACTGTTGACCTATCCAAATGTCCTTTCAATCACATTACCTGTGCTTGTGTGTGGTGCGTTGTACCGCAGCTCCAGTTGTGCGCCTGTGTTCAACTGTGGAGTCAGGATATCGTACCTCACCGCGCATGCACTATCACCTACAGGGTAGCGTGGAATGTGTATGTGTCAGGTTTGCATTGCCATTACAGTATGCTTTAGTGTGCATGGGTATATTGTCTGACCTAGCAGGTGTCCCTCGCCATGTCCCCCCCTGAGCAGGCGTGTGTGAATGCCAATGTTTCGGAAGATGTATGGATCATTGATGCTCCAAGGAGATTGCGCTGCGAAGTCAGACATGATGTCATCCACATTGCTTGGACGTGGATGGAGTGATAACAAATCCGGTCATGGAAGCTCTACTCATTGACTGATGGTGGACATATGGGTCGTGTGGGCTATCTAGCTATTCAATTCACATCAGGGAACTGTGCAGTCATATTTGAATGGAGTCTTGGTGGAATCAATTCCTTTTTGGTTCTGGGGAGGCTGATGTGGTCGTGGGTCTGAGTCATCATGGCAGGCAGGGAGGTTCTCTGGACACGTGAGTGGGAGCCCAGTGATACCCCTCCCGCTAATGCCACTACACCCTGGACACCTCATGATGCAGTGGGTGTAGGCAACATTACACCTGGACTTGGGGACCCTTAGCATGGGTCCTCTGTGTTTAGCGCAGCATTGGTGTTTTCAATTTGGATATGTGGGTGAGTTGTGTGGAAATATGAATTTTTATGGTCAATTGTGTCCCCTATCTTAGACCCCAACGGCTCCATGAACATGCTATAAGTACATGTATGTTCCCTCCAGTTCCAGCTATAAAGACGCAAATACATGTGCGTCCAACGTCAACATGCCCTCTTTCAGATCCGCCATAAATGGGTCGAATATCCCATTCCTAAGTATGAAAGGCCACCGACTTTATGTGGTTCACTTTTCTAGTTTTGTAGTTCAGGCGAGTAGGCCCTGAATTCTGCCATCAAGCCTTTTTCTGCTTCCGCCTCTGAAATGCTCCAGCTTGGACCTGAATCCGTGTCCATGAACTTTGTCTTACTCCCTGCGCGGCTAACGGTGCCTGACGTGGCCTGTTGCCTGCCAAAAACTGTATTCAGCCTTCAAGTTATCTGCTCCGCTCCTCATCCAATGCATTCCTGTCCAGTAGTTTAGGTAAACATCCTTCCAGCTACCGAGCAAAAGGCCTGGCCTCACTGTCTTTTTGCAAGTAATTCATAGCCCCTGTTACTATGGAAGATTCCTGCCCCCTCGCATCACATGTAGACACAGACGCTTGTACACGCACTAACAGTCAGTATAGAATAGGATCTGTCCGAGAAGACCCTTCCTTCCAGATAATATAGTTCCTTAAACACAAGATATTAGATATGATTTAGGACTAGGTTGTCCTGACACCCCAGACTTCTGTCTCCACATGTAGGGCCAAATGTCAAGTTCCCTTCACCCTCTAGTTGTACGTCAATCACACGTCATGCGGCTGCGCGCGCATCTCTGTCAAATATTTCTGCTGACACTGCAGGATTCTCTTATGGATCCACCCACTTGTGACATCATTTTAAATGACGTTTCTAGTATACGCCTGTATTTACGCCTATTTTCATTACGTATGTGTATTCTTATCTGTATTATCAGCTGTTACGCCTCCTGCATCTGTCCTAATGCAATGCTTTTCATATAAATATTGTTACTTGTCAATAATGTATTGCTGATCCCTTCCTGAACCTTCGTGGTGATGGAATATGATTGCCTAGTTCGAACTATAATTCCTTTGTAAGGAATAAAGCCCTTTTCAGAACCTCTAATACCACGGATTCTGCCTCTTATTTTGACTGAGTTATTCTTACTAGACTTTACCGGATAAAAATAGTACAGGTAATTTAAATATTTACCACAGAAATTGGCGCCCGAACAGGGACACTTTCTCATCTCACGCGCCGGAGGTGCGTTGCAGGCCCGGTCCCCTGCCATAGCTGAACGGACAAAAACGCGTACCCGCAGGATTTCCTGTATCTCCCTCCGGCCAAGCGGGGGTGACTGAGGCTGCGATCAACACCCAGACGAGGCGGTGAGAAGTGCGAAGTATCCCGACCAGAGCCTAGCTGAGAGAGCAAGATCCGAGGTATACAGAGGCCCACCAGGTTCCGAAGTTCCGAGTCGAGTCGAGTCCAGTCCGGTCCAGTTCAGTTCAGTTCCGAGGCCTTCCGTTCCGGGCTACCCGGTGAGTACCGTTGCTGGGGAGGCAGTTAGACGTGCACATTAATTTGTGCCGGTCCTGACGGGTTTGGGTACACAGATCCGGTCTGCACTGTTTTAGCAGTGTATCGGTACTGTTTAGCAGTATATCCAGTATGTTCATGTATATAATTCAGTATTATCTAGTATTAGTATTATGTCAGTAACTAGTTTTCTTCTAAATTATCATGGTTTGTTAAAAATTAAATGTTAAATGTTAAATGTTTTACTGTGTCCAAAAATTGTGGTATGAATGAGTGTTCAATATTGTGTTTATCGTATTAATTGTGTTCAAGTCCAGTTCGAGTAAGAACCAAGTAACAAGGTTTAAAGATGCCGTTCTTTTCAAAATTAAGACCGATCAAAACTAGAAAAGGAGTACTCGAAGAAGCTGTTCCCATTCCACCTAGGGACACTCCAGGGTATTTTATGTATCATAAACATGGCCTAGATGCCGTATTATATCTTGACTTATGGGTGGACTACACCAAGGATCTAGCAGAAAGTCAGAGGTGGCCCGCAGCTGGGACATGGATGCAGATTGCATCATGAGAGTAGAAGAAGAATTATGGAAAAAGAAAGCCAGACAGTCACAGAAAGATGCTATTGAGTTATGGCGTAAAGAATCGCATAGGCGTACAGAGAAAGCGCTCAGACTGGAAGAGAAAAGTAGGGAGAACTCAAATAGAGCCCGAGAAAACGTATTAGTTGAGGAAGGTATCCGAGTAAAAACAGAACAAGTAGACAGACAACGAAACACTCTTATGGATGGTATGTATCCTCTTTTGGCCGAAGGTTTACCTAAGGCCACCCCGGAAATACCGAAAGATTTGCCACCCCCATTACTCCCGACTAAAGCACATCCCAAGACCGCAAAAGATATTTTCCTTTCCTCTTATTTAGACGATGTAGCTCCAGAATATGTTAATGGTCCACCACACACGCCACCTGTCGATGGTGCTCAACGCCGAGATCATCCGCCCCCACATCCGCAACAACAAACTCCTCCGCACAATCCCACAGGTCCATCTGTTTCCACCGCTTTTCCTGCATCCACAGTCTCTACCTTACACCCCACAAATCCTTTTGTGCCTAGCACCTCAGAAGGTGCGACAGCAATTTTTGCTACGCCACCATCAAGAAGCAAATCGTCTCTTAGAGATTTAGCCAACCAACGTACACCCCAAATAGCAACGTCCGACATGTTTAAGGAACATCTTGTAGATTGTAGATATGATCCAGTGCCCGGTAAAAATGATAGAATGCTGCTATCATCACTACGTATACGACGGGCTTCACTATATTTAACGACGCTACCAGGAATGATTAAACATTTAGACAATATATATCGCTTTGTCCAAACAGGGCAAGGCCCTGAAAGTATTGACGAAGCCATGGAATACCAGAAAGCGGATATACAGAGACAACTGTTACGTTTCTTCATAAACTGCTTGATCAGAGACAGAGATAGGTTCGAGGTAGACCAGGATGAAATGCAAGTACTTACCCGATGGGGTCAGAATATATCCGAGGGAAAACATGATAAACAGACATGTATAGTAGTTATGTGCCGAAAGATCCGCAAAGAAGTAGAACGAATACATAAAGCCAGATTAGAGGCAGACAAAACTGAATCAGAGGGAGAGGAGGAGGAAGAATCAGAAATGCCCACAGGACAATTAGAAACGATAGCTTATGTAGGTAGGGGAAGACCTTGTAACAATACCAGATACTCTAATGACCCGATACGTCCAGAATATAACAGACATCTTCAAGCCCTTATGCTAAATACGAAGTCCCCTGAACACTTATTCCAGGCTGCTGATAAATTACTCAGAGACCGAAGGGGGTATCATATGCTCGATTCTATGGATGAACAAGAATTAGCCAGGTCAGCAGTACAATGGGCTGACAGTTCTGAAAAATACAGTGATGATGCGTTGGCACACACGTTTTTGAATCTTACCCCAGACGAACAGCGTTTAGCTGGTATATACATGATACAACATCTCGTTATATTATATAGAAGCCAACACTCCGATCCCGGTCCCCTGCCTGATATACTGATAGAATTACTCACGAATAAATGGAGAGGTTCAGGTACTGATTTAATTAAAGAAATTCTGGAATATCGACACCAGTACATTGTCTTCATATGCCCAGAACATGTTTCAGTTCCCCCCAAGTTGGAAAGAAAAACGTATCACATAGACAGACAGAATCCCTTACGCGAAGTGCACCCAGTCAGAGGTGAGGACAATATTTTTAAACGCGTGTTTGTGTACGCGCCCATAACTAAAATTGAATTATTAGAGATGAAGAAAGTAGTACCTAGCCATGACAAAGACCCAGCAGGTTTCCACCGTGAGATAAAAGACATGTTACTCATGGGAGAGTATACTTACCCGGACATTATGAAAATATTAAAAGTCCTATTACCCGCCGGTATTTACGAGAAACTCAAAGAAAAGGAATGGGAGGTGGGAGACCAAAAGATAGATTGGACAGTATTAGAAAACGAAGAAAAGGCCCGAGCTGCAGGTTCAGGGCTTGGGGAAAGGACTACATCATTACCAGGATTATTAGTGCAGGTACTACCACGTTTATTAACTACGAAAAAGGAAGACTGGGGTGCAATCTCAGCCTGTAAACAAAAACAAGATGAAGACACTAGTGATTTCTATTCCCGATTTGAAAAATGTTTTGGTATTAATAGTGGCATAAAAGCAAGCAGTGAATCGTATCCACATCGGTTTGTGACAAAATTAGTTGAGAATTCCCTGCCTCAAGTCAAGAGTAGAGTACTGAAATTCGAGAGTACCTGGCAAGGAAACACACCGTCACAGATGTTACAAATGTTACAATATCATCACAATAGAATTAGGGAAGAACAAGAACATGAACAAAGACGTATGAAAGACACAAAAATGAAAATGCTTGTTGCTCAGTCAGTTCCAGTTGACGGTCATAAAAAGGGTATGACACAGTCCAATGATTCAGTAGGTCCTGTTAGAGGGACATGCAACTATTGTAAACAGCCAGGTCATTATATACACGATTGCGCAGTTCTGAAACATAATATCTCTACGGGTATAACGAAAGAGAGACCACGTCCGCCTAGACAGGATCAGATCCAACAACAAGTACCTCAGAATATACAGCCTATGCCAGCTGTACAACAGACCGCACCACAACCACAACAACAACTACAACAACAGCCACAGCCTATTGCTGCAACACAAAACACGACACAACAGATGTACCAGTATGCACAAAATGACTACCCAGAGTATCAGCGCTACACATGAAATAGCCTAGAGAGGGAAGTTGGCTTACCCCTTATTGAGGTTCCAGTAGATCAAGACGGTCCTTATGTACAGAGTCAGTTATTAGGGAAAGACAGAAAGTTTCTACTCGACACAGGGGCAAGCAGAACCACTATCCGTCACAGCGAAGTCCCAGGGGTACCCCTCTCAGGCTCACAAAATATTTCCCTTGGTTTTTCGGGAAAGCCTACTGTTAACGAAGTATCGCAACCACTTGCATTTACAGTCGGTCCATTAACACGGACTACAGATCTATTACTTACTAAATCATGCCCAGAAAACTTGTTGGGTATAAAAACATTGAAAGCTCTAGGAGCTGTAATATGTTGTTCTCCGGAAGGAGTACGACTATTTTTACGTGACTTTAAAGGTCATTACGTGTCTAGAGACATGGATCACCGGTTACAGAATCTACCTGCACACTTATGGGCACAAGGCCCCACTGATGTAGGTTGTATGCACATTACACCATATCGAGTCACAATCAAAACAGGAGTGGTACTACCACGAATACGACAATACAAGTTACCCCCAGATGCTGTAGTGGCTTTACTGCAAATCATTGACGAGCTCATCGCACAAGGAGTGGTTGTAGAAACCGACTCCAATGTATGTAATTCCCCGATAATTCCGATTCTTAAACGAACTGATCCAAAGGCACCACCAGTATATCGATTAGTTATTGATCTGCGAGAATTAAATAAATGCATTGTACCACAATACCCCGTGGTCCCAGATATCTCTTCATTATTAACGGCCATAGATTCAGAAGCAACGTTCTTTACTGTAATTGATCTCAAGAACGCTTTCTTTAGCGTCCCAATCGATCCGGAAAGCCAATATTTGTTCGGATTCAGTTTAAATGGACGAAGTTTTAAATTCACACGCGCACCTCAAGGATTCACAGAAAGCCCCAGCATCTATAGCCAAGCACTGAAAAGAGAACTTGACAGTATTCACATGCCAGCTAACACTGCCCTGCTTCAATACGTCGATGATCTGCTGATCACCGCACGAAGCGAACCTGAATGTGAAAAAGCATCACTGACGGTTTTACATTTCTTAGCCGACAAGGGGCACAAAGTGTCCCCTTCGAAACTACAATTCTGTGTCCAGCAAGTTGTGTACCTAGGGCACTTGCTGTCCAAATGGGGGAGACAGCTCACACCTGATCGCATCCAGTTAATTGTAAACATGCCACCACCCAAGACACACAAGGAGGTACGGGCCTTCATAGGCCTCACTTCGTACTGTAGGCAGTGGATTCCCCAATATGCATTTTTAGCTAAACCACTCATTCAGTTGACAACACAGGAGGCAGCGACATCGACTGTCCTCCCTTGGACTCAGGAACACACACAAGCTTTTGAAAGCTTAAAGAAAGCTTTATGCCAAGCACCTGTTTTAGCAACGCCATGTTACAGCAAACGTTTTACACTTTTTGATTACAGAACGTGAAGGTACTGCTTTGTCAGTACTCACGCAGGAACAAGCAGGATCACACAAGCCATGTGCTTATTTTTCTAGTACATTAGATCCCGTAGCTCAGGCTCTTCCTGCGTGCCTGAAATCAGTCGCAGCAACAGCTTTAGCAATCAGACAAAGCGACGCCATAGTGTTAGGACATCAATTGACAGTACAAGTACCACACGCAGTAGAGGTTCTCCTGAACCGGACCCAAACACAACACTTGACTATAGCAAGACTGACGGGTTACGAATTAACATTATTCCAGCCACACATAGAAATCAGACGTTGTAGTACTTTAAATCCTGCCACACTTTTGCCATTAAATGGAACAGACCCATTGGCACATGATTGCATTGAAGTTATTACTATTACGACGAAACCCAGACAAGACTTGACAGATATCCCATTATCAGATCCAGACCTGACATTATATGTAGATGGTTCATGCATGAGAACAAATACAGGAGAGTTAGTGGCCGCTTATGCAGTCACAACAGATACTGAAATTCTTGAAACGAATTGTATCAATACCTTGTCAGCTCAAGCAGCAGAGCTCATCGCTCTGACACAAGCCTGTATTCAAGCCAAAAATAAGAAAGTCAATATATACACAGATTCACGTTATGCATTCGGAGTCGTCCATGACTTCGGCGTACTTTGGCGAGAAAGAGGTTATTTAACTTCTCACGGTGCCCACATCCAGCACGGTCCCCTTATTCAAGCTCTGTTAGATGCAATACATCTGCCTACTTCAATATCTATCATGAAGTGCAATGCCCATACGAAAGTGACGGACATTATTTCTCAGGGTAACGACCTAGCTGACAGAACAGCTAAACAGACTGCTCAGAATCAGACTCATCCAACTGACACGACAAAGACAATAGTTCCGACACCAACACACTGCATGACAGTTAAGGATCCCACCCTTGATATAATTGACATACAGACACATGCTACACCAGAAGAAATAAAGAGATGGACTGAATTAGGAGGGATCCAAACGGATCAAGGATGGATGACGAAGGGAAAATCTATATGGTTTCTCCCCGACTCAATGGTTCAGGTCATCATTAACACAATACATAGTCCAGCACACCTAGGAGAGAAAGCTATGCTAGACAGTATTCAACACATTTGGTTCAATAAACACTTGCGAGCAGCAGCTAAACAGAAAGTACGTACCTGTATGATTTGTTGTCAGTTCAATCCAGGAAAAGGCGTACCTGTAGAACAGGGTGGATTTCAACCCCCCGATCAACCTTTTGAAGTCCTCCAGATGGATTATATCCAGATGGAACGTTGTCGAGGATTCAAATATGTCCTCGTAGTTGTATGCGCTCTTTCCCGGTGGACAGAGGCGTATCCCGTCTCAGATTACACTGCCCCGACTACTGCCAAACAGTTAGTTCGAGAATTCTTCCCACGGTATGGTTTGCCCCGTATCGTGTACTCAGATAATGGCCAACCGTTCTCATCCGAGCTAATGAAACATGTTTCACTTCTGTTAGGCTACCAATGGAAATTCCACTGTGTCCGACATCCCGAGGCAGCAGGTCTCGTGGAACGACATAATCAAACTCTGAAAATTAGATTGTCCAAAGTATGTAGAGAAAAAGGTGTCGACTGGATAGTAGCTTTACCAGTTGCGCTCTTTTACATGAGAATGGTAGCACACTCTCGAACAGGGCTATCCCCGTATGAGGTGATCTTCGGTAGACCACCAAATATGTGGGGGACGCCTATACCTCGTAAAATAACTGATGTGGATTGTAATATGCTGACAGATTACCTGGCTTCCTTGATGTCTGCACTACAATCTTGTCGTTCACAGGTAGCTGCAGCTTTTCCCGGCAACACTGAGGTGAAGCCCCACGACGTGGTTCCGGGGGACCTCGTGTTTGTGAGGAATTTTGACAGGAGGAACCAGCTGGAGCCTCGGTGGCAGTCGCCGAAGCTCGTCTTATTGACCACAAGGACAGCCGTGAAGATTGAGGGACGTAAAGGGTGGTTCCACTCGAGCCACATCAAAAATTTTTATGGACTACCGTCCGACGTGAACCCTCAGCCCTGCATTCCCTCACAGACTGATTCAAAACTACCCCTGGTTGAAAAAACCAAGAATGAAAACTATAAACTGAAACTAAGGTCTAGCAAGTCAGACAATTTGATTGTTTAAGTCCTCTCCAAGGTGAATCGGTTGAATTTGTCTCTGACATGTATCCTCTAGACCGAAATAGAGAGAAAAATGGACAGAAACAGCTCAGGACACATGCGTACTGTAAATCACTTCGTAGTCACTGCATAGTGACATTGTTAATTATGTTTTTTCTAAGTCTTCTGATTATTATCTCCGGTATATTATTACACATGTATTACCCTGTCTCCAAGCATGCTTCCAATGCTACTGCCGAACACTCTTTTAGCGAATTACCCCCACATGAGTTGTCCTATAGATTTGCGCTGCGCAACAACACATTCATTAGTATGCTACATCATTCTCATCAGACCAGCAATGCTACAAATTGTTGGATATGTGGCCGACTCCCTCCCTATCAGAAATACAAGGGAGTTCTGCCTCTCTTTCCGTATCCGTTCACACACAATGGCTCCTGTGGAGCATGGTTTAGTTTGATTAATTCCCTAGATTCAAATTCAGTAGTTTATCAAGACAATTGGGTATGGGGAAACCTGAACCTAGTTTTACTTAAAAGTCTGCTATCCTAACAAGGAGGGACTTCCCAAAAGAACAGGAACTGATCTAGAAAATGAAGTATATGGATTAGGTAACTTTACACTTAATCTTATGATCCTGAATATTGAATCCGAAGCTACACCGATCTTGCCCGCTATGTCAGTATTTCCAGTTAGAGGCGAATTATGTGCAAGAAAGAATGGTTCAATACACATGGGCCATAGTAAATGTACCACTGTAATAGAATTCAGTGATAAAGGCAAATCTACATTTAGAGCTTCCCGTCACTCCTACTTCATCTGTGGTCACACCGCATACATACGCCTACCCCTAGATTGGGATGGTATCTGTTACATTGCATTCCTTCTGCCACCTGTTTTCCTAGCCCCGCCTGATTACCATAGGAATACCCATTTAGTACACAACAGACAGCAGAGAGATCTCCCGATTGTCGACTACACTGAAACAGCATGGGAGAAATACACAGATTTCAATAAAGGTTTCTTTCCCTACATAGGTACAGTCACTAATAGTAAGCTGATACGTAGATTAACTAGAACCCTTGAAGCAGTAGTGAATGAAACTACTTCCGCCTTGGGCAACTTAACAGAGGAGCAGTCTGCGATGCGGATTGTTGTTCTCCAAAATCGTCTTGTCCTTGACGTCATTCTGGCCGATAGGGGAGGAGCTTGTAAGGTCATCGGATCAAGTTGCTGTGTTTTCATACCAGAAAACGCGCCGTCAGTATATAAAGCCATAACTCGACTTCATAAGATCGTAAGCCAGATACACCAGAATCCAGGCACCTGGACTTGGTCCGGTTGGTTCTGGAGCGTGTTGTCGGCCTGGGGATGGAGGATCCTATCCTTCCTAGGTATTGGCTTTCTCATACTGTTCAGTTGCTGCTTGTGTCTACAATGTGGGCCAGCGATTTGTGGTCTATGTGCCACATCGTGTATCCCACCTTCAAATTTTCATTCGAGATCCCGGAAGAAGAAAGAAGAACAAATGATGCTATATGAACAGATTGATGGATTGATGAAGATGGATATTTCATGAGGGTCCGTAGGGGACAAGGAGGGAATGTGGAAATATGAATTTTTATGGTCAATTGTGTCCCCTATCTTAGACCCCAACGGCTCCATGAACATGCTATAAGTACATGTATGTTCCCTCCAGTTCCAGCTATAAAGACGCAAATACATGTGCGTCCAACGTCAACATGCCCTCTTTCAGATCCGCCATAAATGGGTCGAATATCCCATTCCTAAGTATGAAAGGCCACCGACTTTATGTGGTTCACTTTTCTAGTTTTGTAGTTCAGGCGAGTAGGCCCTGAATTCTGCCATCAAGCCTTTTTCTGCTTCCGCCTCTGAAATGCTCCAGCTTGGACCTGCATCCGTGTCCATGAACTTTGTCTTACTCCCTGCGCGGCTAACGGTGCCTGACGTGGCCTGTTGCCTGCCAAAAACTGTATTCAGCCTTCAAGTTATCTGCTCCGCTCCTCATCCAATGCATTCCTGTCCAGTAGTTTAGGTAAACATCCTTCCAGCTACCGAGCAAAGGGCCTGGCCTCGCTGTCTTTTTGCAAGTAATTCATAGCCCCTGTTACTATGGAAGATTCCTGCCCCCTCGCATCACATGTAGACACATAGACGCTTGTACACGCACTAACAGTCAGTATAGAATAGGATCTGTCCGAGAAGACCCTTCCTTCCAGATAATATAGTTCCTTAAACACAAGATATTAGATATGATTTAGGACTAGGTTGTCCTGACACCCCAGACTTCTGTCTCCACATGTAGGGCCAAATGTCAAGTTCCCTTCACCCTCTAGTTGTACGTCAATCACACGTCATGCGGCTGCGCGCGCATCTCTGTCAAATATTTCTGATGACACTGCAGGATTCTCTTATGGATCCACCCACTTGTGACATCATTTTAAATGACGTTTCTAGTATACGCCTGTATTTACGCCTATTTTCATTACGTATGTGTATTCTTATCTGTATTATCAGCTGTTACGCCTCCTGCATCTGTCCTAATGCAATGCTTTTCATATAAATATTGTTACTTGTCAATAATGTATTGCTGATCCCTTCCTGAACCTTCGTGGTGATGGAATATGATTGCCTAGTTCGAACTATAATTCCTTTGTAAGGAATAAAGCCCTTTTCAGAACCTCTAATACCACGGATTCTGCCTCTTATTTTGACTGAGTTATTCTTACTAGACTTTACCGGATAAAAATAGTACAGGTAATTTAAATATTTACCACAGTTGTATCGCAGCGTTGATCATGTACTACTCATATCAGTCCTCTTGGGTGTGTCACATCTGAGTGATGCGCAGGCAGTATGCCCTCTCCTGGAATTTCCGTCTGCCCTGCCCTGCTGCATGGGTCCTCATCCCCCTATCACACATGTTGTATGCCGCCTTTGTGTGCCGCCTAAATGGACTCACTGGTTAGTTGCAATAGCCCTCACCAGCTCCATCATTGTTTTAGCAGTGAAATGAGAAAAAAAAAATTTTACCACCTGCTTCTGATACTCCTTACTCTGCACTTGCTAAACAGCGATTTTTGGTGAAATCACTATTAGTGATTTTTGATGCATCCATTTGCGGGTTCATTCTGCGATTCCTTATTTGCTCCCATTTGATTCTGGTTGTGTTATTCAGCAGCACTGTTGCCACTTAAGTTCGAAAGACTCTATAGAAGGCTGGAGAACAAAACTGAAACATGTTCAGTGTGATACTTGCCTCGCGAGCTGGTGATGACTTCTTGACACAAACCATGCAGTCGCGTGCACCAAGCTCCTGGGAAATACTGCACCTCCCTCTGGACAAAGAAGTTTTCCAGCACCATACATTCCTCTTGTTTAATACTCTCGATCGCTTTTTCAAAGGGTTATTATAGCTCCATATAACCTTTTTTATTTAGTACACACATGGAGAGCTGACCAAAGACAAAAGAATGCCCTACAATGATTTTTAACAAAGAAAAAAAAAAAATCATACAACCCACCATGACGCCATTAAAAAAACTCGAATTATGAACAAAGCAACGCCCCACACATAGTCCACGAATTAGGTTAGAAAAGATGCATAGGTACGATTTTAACTTTTTCCTGGGGTGAAGGTACTGGGGAACTTGTTGAGCAAGCATTAGTTGTATAACCTGTAATGTAATGAAAGCACACATGATACAGCGGATAACAAGTTCTGCCCGACTAGGGGGATATGATAAATGCCTTCAAGATGAACACACTCACCAAGGGTTCGGCCATGACAACTTCAATTTTCTTTTCTGCTTGTACAGCAAACTCCGCAAAGAGGCTCTTGATGACGTACTCTCCGGGCTTGACATCTGGGTCGATGATAATATTCGACATAATGACACTTCTCTTCACCCAAGCGGAGTTGTTGGCGGGGGCGCGCTGCTTTTTTACACTGCTGGCCGGTGGCGAAGCTAGAGAAGAAGGCAACAGAGATCAGAGTTTGGAAATGCAGTGTGCCTACTCTGCCACCCCCACGCGGATTATAGTAGCTGCGGGCTTTGCTGTGCATTGCCTCACTGAGTGGGATGCACTGCGCATTCACACAACGTCAGCTGTTAGTAAATTAAAGAAAAATAAGAAACTTAGCAGCACATTTTCACAAACCAGCGGCCTTTGCCGTCATGTGTCTCTGACCCTGTACAGAGCTCCGCTGCCTTTTGACAAGCTTCGCACTACAGGCACACCCCATACATATGCACATCCAGGTTGGACTTTTAACACTGGGACACGCCTCCGCATCTATATAAACCGGCTGCTTTCACCTCTTGCCATTTCACTGAACAGCTCTCCTAGAGGCACATTGCGCGCAACCTGTAAGAGCACCAAGGCCATGCTCATAAAGCGCGAACTTTTACAGCCATGATGTATTTATTGATCCTGCACCTGCAAGCGAGCGCCCCACAGCAACACGTGAAAAAAGGTAACGTCATTTCAGTGCAAAGTCAAACCGACCGATACCCGGGCGCGGCAATAAGGAACGGACGGGCGAATCAGGAGTTTGAGCTCACCAAGCACTGCTGGCCAACGACGCGGCTCTGCAGGTTTACCTTTTAATGTAAACTCTGTGTATGGTCCGTAACGTACCCCCAATGATTTAAAATCAGTGTAAGATGTGAAGCCATTAGAAGAGGCTATAACCTCAGATGCTTGTCTGAGCAAGTATCAAGATTACAGCCGAAAAGGCTAGAGTATCAACCACACCAACTATAGTAGAAAACAAAATTGCTCCTTACCTTGGAAACCTAGTTAATGGCAGAGATGTGGAAGTGACAGATTCTCTTCCTAGTTTTACAAAACTATGTACAGAGCTTAGACGGAAATTACTACTTTTTTTAGCCAATATTATTGTGAGAGCAAGTTCCTGGCTTTATTTAAGCCCTTGAAGAAAGCTTTAAAAAAAGGGGAAAAAATAGATGAGAATCCACAGGGTCCAAATTCTTATATGGCAATTAGTCTATCCCATGCAGAAATCAAAGTAAATGTTCAATTATGATCAATGTGAAAAAAGTGTTTGATATAATCAACAGTGATCGTTTACTTAAATATTAATCCTTGCTGGTTTAACACATTCAGTTCAGACAAATTAATTTAAAAAGTACATAGGCACGCTTCACCTTCAATGATAATCAATGGGGGATTTTTGGTATATAATTTGAAGTGAGTAATTCACTCATATCCGTGATTGTAAAGGTCAACCACACAAACTTTGCCATTTACTAATTATTAGATGTGCTACACTACCACTTAAAACATAATTTTAATAGGAAATGAAGAATTAGATCTTTAGGTATGTAGGAAACTAAGTCATACCAAGAGGTAGTTGATCTGAATTATATTCAGTTAGCTCTAAAGATTAAGGCACTTCTTTCCAAATGGCAGCCACATCCATTCTCCATTACAGGTAGAGTTGATTTAATTAAAATCTAGATCCTGATGCTTTTTATTTTTCACCTGTGTCCACATTCCTTATAAATACAAGTCAAATTTTTCACACAGATCTTACAGGCAGTTCAAGCTTTAATTGGCAGAATAGGAGACCGTGAATAAGGCTAGCAAAATTAGAACTAGATAATGCAGACAGTGGTTTTATCCATGCCCAATTTAAAATGCTACCATTTTGCTGCCTCTGCAAATTACATAACTCAGCTACATAATATAATTTTTCCTACCAGTTATGAAAAATGTATCATACTCATGGTAGCTGAAGAAGGAATTTGTCTGTTGGCTCTTCTCCAAATAAAAAACAGTTTCTTATTGCATATTGTACAGTAAGTAGTATGTAGAGTTAACCATGGTTTTTACATTTTAACTTTATTGATTTTTATATATGGAATGTTATTATTCTATAAGATCTTATGTTTTAAACTGCTGTATGTTTTAAGGATCATAAATTCAAAATAAACAAACTGACAATCTACTTGATTATCTAGCCATAAAAAAAAATTAAAAAAAGATGAATAAAGATTAGTTTTCGCTATATGAATAATTATTTTTGCTTCAGACAATAAATGAGCCTCTTCGGATCAAATGTGACCTCTAATCACTAAAAAAGCAGGTTTAGCATTTGCTCTCATGCCAGCAAATCAAAACTGCTATTAGCCCCTATGCAACAACAAAAAACACAGCATGAATTTGTAAATATCCATAAAAGCTCTATAACAAAAGTGGCTGAAGGTATTTGTAATTGGTATAAGAAATTTAAACCAGGCTTACAAGACCATTGACATGAAGGCGTATTTGATAAATGGAAAAAAGATGTAATTATCAAACAATAACAAAGTTTGGTCAAAACTACCACATTCTCCAGTCATTTATTCAGAGGAGCTAGTTTTCGATGTATGAACCTCTTTTAAAAGTGGCAACTTTAGTATACAACACAAGCACTCAAATATTGCTTTAGTGTTTCCCCATATGTTTTATATGCTTGAACGATCGCACTGGAGACAGGTGGCATATGGTTTGCTCTTACCACAAATTTTCTGGTTATTGAAGTGATATTATAAATTTTAACATATTAAATTAAATTGTGGGATCCAGTTAGACCATAAAACCATTTTAGTAGGTTCATTGCTGCATTTACCTCAAATGGACAAACCCAGAAGGCAATTTATTTTAAAACTCAAGTCTGCTGCTTGTTCTTTAATTACACAGTACTGCACAGCTTCTCAGATGCCCACTTTTCAAGACTGGGTTATTGCAATGGGCCTGGTGTAACATGAACATTATACTCATGTCTGCATTTGAACATATTGTATTACTGAATACTATATTTAAATTATTTTAATACTGTACAGCCACATTTTAAACCAATTAAAAAATAATTTACATTATTTTGTATTCATCACTAATCTACAAACTTATAGCTGCTTTCTTTGAATACTGTGAGGCGAAACACCCTATTTGGACCAGTGATAAATATTATATACAAATGCAAAAATAAGCATTGGCACAGCCAATAGGTCTCGCCTTTGGGACCTTATAAGTATTTAGTTATGCAGCACAATATCCTTGGCGCAACATCAACTGTTGCATGGCTAAACACTTATAAGGTCCCAAAGACGAGACCTAATTGCTATGCCTATGCTTGTTTGTTTTTTACCTTGTTCGAGGGAGGTGTTAAAAAACGTAGTTTTATAATCTGCAAGTATACAGTTTTAAATACTTTTTTCTAGATCCTCCACAGTGATTGTCCTACACTGCCGGTGCTGGAGCCTACAAAATCACCTCTGGCATCTCTACTAGGTCAGAGTACATCCTACGATGAGGAAAAGCACTTCGTGCGAGTGAGGTTTAAGCGTCATTTTTAGCTCAGTTGAAGAGTAGGATGTGTTAATTCTGTGAAAAATGTTAATTTGACGAGAATCTTATTCAAAGGTACAACTGTGATATTTTGTGTGGGAATTTCATCTCCAGGGGAAATGTACACAGGTCCCTATGTAAAGTTCCTCTCACTCGCCCACTTTGTTATAAGTAATGCTTCAATCAAATGCATCTGAATGTTTTTCAAAGGTTGCAGGTGAGGTCAGAGATACTGGAGCAGTGATCAAGTGGTCATGAGTGTTGCTAATATAATGCGAATTATACCAGCTTGCCTGGGCTGCACCTAAAATAAGAGGAGCCTGCTTCAGATGCCTTCCTAGTGGTCTTATAAATTATGCTAAACTAGACTAGGACTGTACATTGTACCCACTGCTTGATGTTCTTGAGGGCTTTTCACACTGCCAGGAGGCTGCTAGCTGGCTCAAACCTTCAACAATAAATTAATTATGTATAGACAGCGCCGACCGATCAGAAGCCGTCTGAACTGCTTCCATTACTCCTGTAAGGCATTTTGTCCGGGGAGACCTGCTGTTCTTTGCCCGCACTCCGCTGCAGCGTCGGAAGGCTGATCTCCCGGCGTCACTGGCAAAGGCCGGTGTGGATCGCAGCCTGTGGCCCTTTCAGGAACATTGCAGTAAGGAAGCGCTGGGTCGATAGCCCCAACGTGACTGCATCCACGAGTCCCCCTCGATCCAAACAGAGGAGAGGGGGGATGGCTTAAAGCACGTGGCGTGTGAAATACCGAACTCTGCCAAAACCACGCTCAGACCACTAATGAGCCACCGAGGCTCCGGAGAGCACCACCATCATTGATTAATTTGCGACGGGGGAGTAAGGCGTCCGAGTAAGGCACAGCAAATAGCAGAGGGCTACAAAGGCCCCAAGGCACTGAGCAAGCTCCTTCAATTAGGGGCGCAAGAGGCACGGAAGCACAGAGCAAAGTACAACAGCTCTGGTGGAACTGCCAGTGATACCAGAGCCTGACCACGTTTTTGAAAACAAAAGAAAGAACAAATGCTGAAAGACAAATGCGGCCCTGCGGCCGCAAAAGTGAAAGTGACACGCAGCGTTTACCTTGTGGGAGCAAGCAGCAGGCGCGATAATTGCAAACAGATGGCGCCGCTGCTCGCTCCTGCAAGTTTAATGTCACACATGCACGAGGGCTCATTGGGAACAGTGCAGTACATGCACGAGTTTCCCCAAAAGTCCTGAGCGATTTCAAGAGGTCACTCCAAAGCAGCGCTTGCACGCTGCATAGGCGAGACCTAATGAGTAGAAATACTAGGCACTACTTATTGTGTGCATGTATTACTTGCAAAAGAGCAAACAAACATTGTTAGCCAATGGCTTAAGCGGCTTGACCACTTCTCTGTCCTATCCGGAGGAGACTAAATGTGTGAATGACAACAGACTAATTGATATAGAGGGTGTCCATAGGTATATTAGATTAAATGTATAATTTTAAAACTAAATGGTTTACGCTACGGCCAGACCTAATAAAAAGTTAATGAAATGTGAACAGGGCGAACTGGAATAAGAGGTAGGCTGCACTTCAACAATTTCGTGAGCAGTGTGTGGAGCGTTACAGACATATTGGCTGAAAAGCGAAAGCTCCTTGTGTGGCCAAATACAGAGCGAGAGCAGGAATAGAACTGGTTGACGGCTAATATGTAAACACAACTGCGGATAAAAGATAAAATATTTGTAGAATAAGTACAACTACAAAATGTATGGTGGGCTAAGAAAATTTTAATTGGTTCCTAGCTGAAGTCAAGATTCCTGCTTAGCTTTCTAGCAGAGCATGGCCCACTGGGGGGTAGGATCTTCCCTGTGCCCTGCATTCAGTGCCAACTGGGAAATGCCACAGTTGAATGGAATTCTGAAATATTAACTGGAAAGGAGTTTGTAGAGGGCAACGAAATGTGACATATCCAAAGATATTATACAAAAACTCATTGTGATCGTCCCCAATCGAGGCAAACCGTCGCTAAATTGCAAGTTGTGAAGACCAATCTCACTAGTAAATATGTAAGCCAAAACATTAGTTAATTTTCTCATTCACACTTACTGTTCAATACAATTTTATATTAAAAGGATCTACTAGGATTGACTCGAGAAGGATTTACAATGCTCTGTGGCACATCTAAATAGGGACCATAGAGCCAAACTCATGAGAGGCGGAGGAATTCTCATTCTTTTAACTTTATGCAGAAAGTTCTGGAACAGTGGGGACATTTCAGAAATGGGTGGTCTGCTTATACAGAACTTGAAAAAAAAGTGTAAATTAATGGACATCGATATATACTCTGCACTTGAAGACAAGATGGGGCCGACCTCACTTCCTAGTCCTTTAGCCTGGCCACAGAAACCCAGATAGAATAGATCATGCTACATCTGTTATCTAAAGAGCTTGTATGGCTGTGTCTAAGCGTGGATATTATGACTCTGTACCTCGTCAATGTTATTATTTAAGTGGATGATGCACGGCTCTCAAAAGAGAGCAAGGTGAGGTATTAACTGCTGTGGTAAAATAAAACTACAAGAAATGTAATTCTGTCCAAACAGCCTAGGAGGGGAGGGAATTCTACAATACAGACCATTAGGTCTTAAAAATTATCAAGTTCACCAGACCACCAAATGCATGATCCATTAGAAAATATTTTTTGCTTACACAGTAATCTTTTATATATTGTGTGTGACTGTGTGAGCACTAGTCCAATGTTGTACGGTTGTTTAAAAAAAAAAAATCTAATATAAATGTGTTTTTCATATCATTGAGAGTACCTTTTTTTCTGCTATATATATGTATTGTGCTATAAGAAAAATGTAGTTTTACAAGTTTTCCCCCTGAACCATTGTTGCTTTAATACCATTAGAAAACAGAGCAAAACAATTATCACCGTAAATGTATAGATTCTCAAAATCTTAAGGGACAGAACAAAAACGAAAAGTTGCTGCAAATCAATTCATCAAAACTAAGATTTATTCTGAATATTGTACAATGGTATTAACATTTTACATGGGGTGCCTTTTCAAAACGAGCCCTTAACCTCCCAATAACTCAACCTCTTCTTTAAGTGTGTATGCTGATACTTTTGTACATAGGAATACGCGACAAGGCCTATAGAAAGTCCACTCTTCTACTGTAAATGCCGAAATATTTGACTTCATTAAAAAAGTGACAACACTAAATGTGGAAACCCTCTGGCTTTCTGAGATGTGGATTCTGTTAACCGTTCTGCAGCCATATGTGCCCATTCCAATTCCAAAGCCAGAGTAAGTCCATTAGTCTATTAATACAGTGAACTAGAAGAAAGAGTTACACAGGACAGACAACTTGATGGGTTTACGTAAATGGCCATTCATGAAATCCCATTCATGTAAATGTTTGAAAGAAAGCTGTATGCTGTTTCAATCAATCAATGACTTCTAAAGCGCGGCAAATTACCAGTCGGGGTCACAAGACGCTGGAGTAACAGCTACCTGCTAGGTAGTGATCTACTCTGTTGAACAGCCAAGTCTTGAGTTCTCTCCTTAATTGCTGAAACAATGAGGTGGTTCTGAGGTGTAGGTCTCTCCAAGCTGTGGACCGGGGGGGAGTGTAGAGAGAGGAGAGAGAGAGAATAGGTGTCTGGTCGTTGGGGGAATGTATGTTGGTCCTTTGTTGTGCAAGGCGTTGAACTCCTGGGTCAGCATCTTGATCCGACATCTTCTGGATCGGGTGCCAGTGTAGTTTCTCGAGGTGCAGGGTGGTGTAGGTCCATCTTGGGAGGTCGAGGATGAGCCTAACTGTTGAGTTTTGCATTGTCTGTTGTCTCTCCACACGGTGTGCAGTGATCCAATGTAGTGTGTCTCCGTAGACCAGCCTGCTGATTACGATGGCTGTTTAAGAAATTGATGCTACTATTTGATGTAAACGACTGAACATACATTTCACTGATACTTTCAGAATCAAGTCCCACTCCCCAATACCAACATCCACAAACTAAGTTACCTTCACATCATACACCAGAATAGTATTCAAAGTGTTATTGCCCATTTCATGTAACGAAATTCAACTGATGATTCTTTGCCATCTTTCTGTTGCGTATTACTTGTTGGTAGAAAACATATGCTTACCCTTCCATCATCTAGTCTGGTCAAAAATTAACCCAAAACTAAACCAGTATCCTGCAATACTTGGCTTAGTTACGGTCATGCGCTTGCAAAGGATGAGATTTAAAAATAAAAAAAATAAACATTGGACTTCAGCAAAAAGTTGAGAAATACATCTTGCACCTCTATGAATGGCCCTTTATGCCTTTTATCAATGTGAGCCTTAGGAGCTGCACTTAACTGACAGTAATATGGGAATTAGTATGAAGGATGGGATCGACTTAGCTACTCAAACCTTAAATTCCCACAATCCAGTCCATCAATTGCCATTCAATACAATACAAATATTTACCAGCCCGCCAAGACTACCAATGGCTCTACAGTCGGATAACTGAAAGTGAGTATAAAAACAAAATACTATTTTCTACATTTTCATTCACATAGCTTTCTTAAATTTAAACACATAAAAGCAGTCAAATCTGTACCAAGCAATCACATTTTAAAAACTACCATTACTCTAGGGCAGCAACAAATATTTACATCAATGTGTTGAGAATAAGTGCAATAAAAGCAACGGCCAGAACAAAAAAGACAGAATGGTTAAAATATTCCATTATTGTGGAATGAGATCGAGGACTAAAACCACACCGAATAGAAAGCAATCAACAACAAAGTAATACATTCACAGTTAACTGAAAACACCACACATTATTCTCATCAGACAATGAGCGGTTTGTTTACGGTGTTTTCATGATGTAACATTGTGTTCGATTGTGTCGGAAATACGTGAGAGGCATCTGTTGTGTTGTATGAAGGAAGCATCTCAATCAATGAAAGCAACTGATTAGGGGGTTCTTCGGCACTCCGCTAATTTTAGGATAAAACGTACAGATTATATTGTAAATAAACACTTAAAATGACAGTTCTCACGTAGCGCTACATTCAAGATAATAAATAAACGACAATGGAAGCATAGATGACAGAAATACGAACGCCAGCGGATTATTTGGCAGAAAAACCATTAATGAACACCTTTAAAAAGAGTTTTACCTTTGAAGAGTTTCTCAAATGAAAAATAGAAACTTTGCTTAACGCTGTATTTCAAGGTGCTTTGTCGAACAATTAAAATGCCCCTTCATGCGAAACGACAGGTACGTATTTGATTTCCACAATTGTTTGTCGTTTGCGTTTAAACTATACATCAAGGTATGTTGTACGAATGATATCAATACCATGGTATCTAACAAACAGCCTTGATTGGCAAGGCGGGCAATTGGCCAGATGCCAAAGGGCCTTTGGCTGAGCACAGTTGGCGGGCGTTTTTGTCAAACAGCTAGCCCCTCCACACACACACACACACACACACACACACACACACATACACACCACACCCCCCCCCCCCCCCCGCCACACCCCCCACACCCATATACTGAACGGGAGGGGAAACACAGCCGGCTGTCAGAGCGGAATGACAATGGCTGCTCCTGGTCTTCACAGTATGAGGTGTCCCGGCCTCCAGGCTACCTCCAGATGTGACAGAGGCCTCAAGAAGCTGCTAACGGGAAGTCATTAGCACTTGCTTTGAAGAGGACTGGGGCAGGCGAGAAGACTGGAGAGTCGGAGTGATGGAGAATGTGTTTCTTCTGTTCTTCTCCTTTGCATGCCCCATATCAGTTACTGCAGTTACCTGCGAGAGGTTGTGCCCTTAGTAACTGTGAAACTGATAAACCAGGTTCAAATCTCAGCATCCGCTCAACATCATGTGATTCTTGGCAAATGAAATCACGCCATCTACCGGAGCCTAAAAACCATAAATCCGACCTTTTGTAAATTATCTGGTACTCATGTGAATTACACGTTAGCATCGTTATCTTTGTAAGAACATAAACGGGATTACCAGAAAGTAAAACAATAACAAAAACACAGATGCACCTTTTCCAGTCTGAGCACGAGAGCTTTTCTCAAGTATCGTAAAAAACATGCGGCGAATAGCTCAAAACCTAGGGTGAGTAAAAGGCTGCCTAGGTATGTGGTATGTCCTGATTACCAGTGAAATTTAATCAAAACATCCTCAGCAATCCACATTCTTTTCCAGTGGAATTTTAATTTCTAATTTAAGTCCGCCTCACACACGTTTCTTTAACAAATCTCTGCGTATATAATTGAAATACTTTTTTGTGAAAATCGGAACATTTTCTAGGAATAAGGTATATATTTAATTCATTTTTGGGGGAAATAAACGTATGGCCAGCTATACAACGCACCACAGGGAGAAGTGAAGTGCAAAGATTTATGACAAGAAGATACCTCTGAAAGGGTCCTTTTCATAGCCCACATTTCATCAACTGTACTTTAAAATATATATTGGGCACCAAGATGGCCAAGTGCCGGAGCACACATGATGGCTGAGTACTCTGACCAGACTCCTTTTCCAGTGCCAAAAGCCACTTTAGGTCCAAGAGCGGGCATAGAACACTCTCCCTGAGGTCTGCTCAAGGATTCCACCTCATTAAGTTTTCTTCCACCTACCCGCTGGAAAAAGGATAAGTACAACCTCTGTGAACCTGGCGACATCAAGATTGCAGCACCAGCACTCCTGGGCCCTAGAAGTGTAAATACTGCCCAAAGTGGGTATAGCAGAAGGTCTCCATTGTGCTGATTTAAAAGTTATCCACACCAAGAATTAAGAGAGACCGACTGTATATAGGAACCGCACACCAGCACCTCCCTGCGGCTGAAGAGCGCTGTGGCAAAAGACCGGAGGAGTGAGAGAGGGCCTAAGAGGTAGGGGTGTCCTAGGGGAGGGGAGAGTGAATGAATATCACTGCATGACAGCTGATCCTGGAGGCCTTGTCAAAACCGTTGAGACCTGCATTTAGAGAGGCCTGTAGCACTGCACTTACCATACCTCCCAAAGAAACAAAAATAAAAGCAAGAAAGATCCATTTGACTTTTGATCTTCCGCAATGCCCTCCAGGTAGGGGGGAGGGGTTGCGGTGATAGGGAGACGATGGACACCACTATTTAGGGAATCCTTTCAGTTTGCGACGGAGTGTGATCCTGGTTGCTATGGGGTATTGGTTTTCTTCTTCCAGACCCGCCTCTCCCCTGCACTCCCACCTCTCCTGTATCAAAGTTGCTATGGTAGGTCATAGTGAAACGACAGTGGGGAACTCAGAAATAACACATTGTATTCCTTTACCTAAGTTAAGTTCATCCTTCTGTCCTTTTTTTGGAGCCCTTTGTTGAGGTATATAAGGAGATACAATGCTATTTAATCCTAAAGTCATTGTATTCTGTAATTGTTCTAAGTAAAACAACAGCTATTCATGAAATGTGAAGGCAGTGAAATGCTGCGCCAAATTGATCACCCTATCCAGTCACTTTGATCTTGGCCGGTTATGGCACAATTACTTGTCGTCCTCCTAAGTACTAACCCTAAAAGAGGTACCCAGGGAGAGTAAACAGGGTTGTGCAACAGTTACAAATATTAAGGCATTAGGAACATGTCCTCTTTGAAGGTTTTTTGAACATAAGTTGTTTTCATAGACGATTTTGAGCAAATGCAATTTACAAATTATAGTACCGACACTAATTCTCCTAGATTTATATTGACATGGAACCCTAAACTCCAATGAGCCTGTGCGCATGGCCTGCAATTAGAGCCAACAAGCACCCTCAACTTTGCCCTGCACACTTCCCCAATGACATGTAACACCCTTGTGCATATACAGCTCTGGTCACTCTAGCTCACCCCTGACCAGCACATATCCCGGGTATACGCAGCTGTGTCAGAGTACATCAACATTGACCTGCACATCCCGTGTTCATCCAGTTCGTCATTTGTAACTCAATCTTGATATACATGTACAACATGCACAGTTTTGCCAATGGGCTTGAACCCTGATCTCCAAATACCCTGTGCACACAAATCCCTATTGCTGCACCTTAACTGTGACATGCACCGACACAGCTCTACCCGTACCGCTCAATCATGACCTGTTCATACAATATGTGCTCTTAACTCAGTCAGTGTACCTCATTCCTAACCGTTCTGAAACTGCAAGAAGACTATTCATACACAACGTTACCAGTGAACCGGTCAAGTGCATTTAAGCTGTACAGGCAGCTTTACTATTGCTCTTCAGTCTTTGAAAAGATAGCTCTGCCTTTGTGTTAGTATGAGCCTCAGGGACCTAATAATGAGCAGGAACCATAGCAAACTGTGGGTCAGCAGGATGATCCTCCAGGAACTGGATTTGAGCCGCAACCTTGATGACTTAAATTGAGCAGGTCCCTTACTGGGGACCTTGTGAGTGAGTAGGTGCCCATAGGACCTGGGATTGAGCTGGATGTTTAAAGATCTGGTGGCGGGTGATGAGTGGAAGCCACTTGGCATTGGAGTGACCAGAGCACCAGTAGATTAGAGGGTAAATACTAGACTCATGGAACCACATGGTCCTTCATGTTCCAGGTCAGAGTGAACAATAGCAACAGGGCTTAAGAATGAAGAGGGCTATCAGGGATCTTAAGGCTAAAACTATTCCAAGAGCAACCGAGAGAGCAGTAACCTCTACAGACCTCTGTGGGCAGGAACCTCACAGATCCGAGTGTAAGAGTTTAACTGGACCAAAAGGAGAAAAGATCTTAAGAGTTTTGTGGGTATCTGGGAACTGATGATGTGCTAGAGTCCAGAGGTGTTAGGCAGCAACATAATGTTTATTCCACCCACTACCCCACAGGGTCGCTTGGTGCTGATGTAGTATAACCAGGTGCATATACTAAATCATATACACTATATAGTACTCCTCTTAACTACCAACTGATGTTCCCACACAGTAATGCTTTGTACGTTCTTGATGTAATTGATAGGATTATTACCTGAAAATAATGAAGGTTTACTAAATAAAAGTAAAATGCACATTTGTACCTAATGGGTTGCATTCTTGCTAGCGCTGTAAACAGGATATAGGTTTTAAATGTCTACCCTCTTGTAGAAGGAACATAAATCCTCTGCAAAATTCTAAGCACATAAGCTACAGTACACCACACAACTGATCTTGCTACCATTCTGACAAAAAAAGCAGTAAACTTTTTTTAAACACAACACAGTCACCGTCTCCAAACTATGAAACTGGTCAGTGTATTCAGGCGATTAACCCCTTCGCTGCTAGGCCTTTTCTCCCCCTGTGCTAAGCCTTTTTTTGGCTATTTGGGGTAGTTCGCGCTTAGGCCCCTGTAACCTTTTGACCACAAGGTATCCACGCCAAATTTACGCCCTTTTTTTTCCAACATCATGGGGATTCTAAAGGTACCCAGGGTTTGTGGATTCCCCTGGAGGGGACCCAGAAATTAGCCAAAATACAGTTAAATGTTTTTTGGGAAAAATGGGCTATAGAGGAGTCTGTTTTTTCCCTGCAAATCGTATCAAAAAAGGGGTTGTGGTGCTGAAATCACCATCTTCCCAGCTTTCAGGGACAAGCAGACAGGGGGGGGGGGGGGGGGGCAGAAAGACTGGCATTTTTAGTGGGGCATTGGTATTCTGGGCAGTCCCCACCCGAACTTTGGAAAAATAAAAATCCCTGGTGCCTAGTGGGCTTTCGGCCCCCCCTCCCACGGGGGGCAGATCGGGGATATTTGCCCCCATCTGCCTCCTGGAGGGGGCAGAAAGTCTTATTCCTTCTTTCGGGGGTGGTAGGGTGGGGGCTTTGGCATGTCCATTCTAAGCAGTCCCCACCCCTGACGCATACAAAAATTCTCTAGCGTCAGGGGTGCTTTCTGCCCCCAGGGGGGGCAGGAAGGCAGCATGGGGAAATTAGATGGGAGGAAGCAAAGGCCCTTGCCCAAGGGGCCGCTCCCCCCTCCCTGGTGGCTAGTGAGTGGATGCCAGCTTGGGGTCGCCCTCCTGGGGGAAACCCCAAGCAAGGATCAATCAATCAAACATAGCATTTATAGAGCGCACTACATACCCGTGAGGGTCTCAAGGCGCTGCTACTGTTCGAAGAGCCAGGTCTTGAGAAGTCTCCTGAAGGTTAGAAGCTCTTCGGTCTGCCGCAGGCAGATGGGGAGGGTGTTCCAGGTCTTGGCGGCGAGGTGGGAGAATGATCTGCCGCCGGCGGTCACTCTTCGGATGCGGGGGACGGTGGCGCGGTCTGCAGAGCGGAGCTGGCGGGTGGGGGTGTAGAGGCTGAGTCGGCTGTTGAGGTAAGCTGGTCTGGTGTTGTGGAGTGCCTTGTGTGCGTGGGTGAGGAGTTTGAAGGTTATCCTCTTGTTGATAGGGAGCCAGTGCAGGTCTCAGGTGGGGTGTGATGTGGCCGCGGCGAGGGATGTCGAGGATCAGGCGTGCGGAGGCGTTCTGGATGCAGTGGAGCCGTTTCAGGAGTTTGGCCGGGGCTCCTGCGTAGAGTGGGTTTCCGTAGTCCAGTCTACTGCTGACGAGGGCCTGGGGGAACCGTCCTCCTTGTTTCGGTGGGGATCCACTTGAGGATCCTGCGAAGCATGCAGAGGGTGTTGAAGCAGGAGGAGGAGACGGCATTGACCTGCTTCGTCATAGAAAGGGTGGAGTCGAGGATGACCCCTAGGTTGCGTGCGGGGTCGGTGGGTGCTCCTAGTGCAGTCAGCCACCAGGAGTTGTCCCAGGCCGAGGGGGTGGATACGAGGATGAGGACCTCCGTCTTGTCCGAGTTCAGCTTCAGTCGGCTGTTTCTCATTCAGTCGGCGGCGGCCTTCATTCCTTTGTGGAGGTTGGTTTTGGCGGTGTGGGGGTCTTTGGTGAGGGAGAGGATTAGCTGTGTGTCGTCTGCGTAGGAGATGATGTTGAGGTCGTGCCGTCGAGCAACGTGGGTGAGCGGTGCCATGTAGACGTTGAACAACCTTGGGCTGAGGGATGAGCGTTGGGGTACGGCGCAGATGATCCCAGTGGCTTCGGAGCGGAAGAGGGGGTGGGGAGGCGGACGCTCTGTGTTCTGCCAGAGAGGAAGGAGGTGGTCCAGTCCAGGGCCTTCTCTTGGATTCCAGCGTCGTAGAGGCGTGTTCGTAGTGTGCGGTGGCATACCGTGTCGAAGGCGGCTGACAGGTCCAGGAGGACGAGGGCCGCGGTTTCTCCGTTGTCAAGCAGGGTCCTGATGTCATCGGTGGCGGCGATGATGGCAGTTTCGGTGCTGTGGTTGCTGCGGAACCCGGACTGGGACGGGTCCAGGATGCTGTTCTCCTTGAGGAAGCTGGTCAGTTGTTTGTTGACGGCCTTCTCGATGACCTTTGCAGGGAGATGGGTCGGAAGTTCTTGAGGTCCTTGGGGTCCGCCTTGGGTTTCTTGAGTAAGGCATTGATCCCTGCGTGCTTTCAGCTCTCCGGGAAGGTCGCTGTCTCGAAGGAGATGTTGATGGTTTTCCGGAGATGGGGTGCAATGGTGCTGCTGGCTTTGTTGAAGATGTGGTGTGGGCAGGGGTCTTCCGGGGATCCGGAGTGGACGGTGTTCATGATCTTGACGGTGTCGTCGTCGTTGATGATGTTGGTCCAGGAGAGCAGGCGGTTGGTGGTCGTGGGAGCGGGGGTCTCAGCGGTTGCCGGGATGGTGACTGCTTTGAAGCTGTCATCGATGTCTGCGATCTTGCGATGGAAGAAGGTGGCCAGCAACTCGCACAGGTCTTGTGAAGGTGGGATGTCGTCGGTGTTGGAGGTGGGGTTGGAGAGTTCCTTCACGATGTTGCTGTTGTGTGCGTTATCTAGGCGGTCTTTGAAGGAGGTCCTTTTGGTGGATCTGATGAGGTGGTGGTGTCTGCGGGCAGCATTCTTGTGGGCTGTGTAGCTTTCTGGTGTTCGTTCATGGATCCAGTTTTTTTCGAGTTTGGCAGGTTCGCTTGGAGACCTGGAGGCCTTCGGTGAACCAGCTGGGTTTCTTGCTGGTGTGGGTGTTGGAGGGCTCCTTGAGTGGGGCGAAGGTGTTGGCGCAGTCATTGATCCACTGTCTGAGGTTACGGGCTGCGGCGTCAGGCGGTTCTGCGGGTGCGCTCTGGGCGAGGGTGGTGGTTAGCTGGTCTTCGGTGATTTTGCTCCAGCGGCGGCGAGGCATTTGCTGGGTGCGGTGGTGCGTGGTGGGTTTCCGGAAGGTGAAGTGGATGCAGAGGTGGTCGGTCCAGTGGAGTTCGGTGGTGCGGTTGAAGAAGACGTGGGAGCTTGCTGAGAAGATGGGGGTCAAGCATGTGGCCGGCGGAGTGGGTGGGTGTTGTGACGAGTTGTCGGAGTCAGTGGTTGGCGAGGTTGTCGATCAGGGTGGAAGAGTTGGAGTTGTTGTTGTTCAAGGTGGAAGTTCAGGTCCCCGAGGAGGATGTAGTCCGTGGAGGCGAGTGCGCTGATGAAGTCGGCGATGGAGTCGCTGAACTGCGTTCGGGGTACGGGGGTCTGTAGACGAGGGTACCTCTGAGGGTGGTGTTGGGGTCAGTGTGGATCTGGAAGTGCAGGTATTCGGAGGTGCTGAGGGTGTCATCGGAGTATGTCGACATTTTGAGCGTGTTCCTGTGGACGATGGCAATTCCTCCTCCTACTCCGTTGGTGCGCTCCTTGCGGGTGATCTTGTAGCCTTCCGGGATGGCTATGGCGATGTCGGGTGCCGAGGAGGGGTTCAGCCAGGTCTCCATCAGGAAGGCGACGTCTGGGGCGTTGGTGTCGGATAGGTCCCAGAGTTCGACGGCGTGTTTGCAGGCGGAGCGGGTGTTGAGCAGGATGATGCATCTGAGGAAGTTGGGTTGTTCGGTAGGTGGGTTGGCATGCCGGATGCTGGTGAAGCTGCAGTTCCGGTTGGAGAAGGGTCCTTGGGTGCGCCTCGGGGCAGCCAGGCAGCAGGTGCGTGATAGTCCGGTGCGGAGGGTGCTGTAGTCGTAGCGGAGTCGGGCGTCGTGGTGTTCGCGAGGGCCAGGGGTTCTGGCGCTGGGCGCGGTCCAGGCGCGGACGGGCACAGACAGGCTTGCATTAGGCGTGCCCGCAGCTCGGCCTCCATATGAGGGGATGTTCAGTCTAATGACGACAGCGCGCACACGCAACTGAAAATGTGTGAAGGGCATTGGGAGGTCTTCCCCAACTCCCGAGGCCCCTCCAAAAAATGGAAATCCCTCTGCTATTTGCAGCAGAGGGATTTCGTGCCCCTGTCCTCATGACGAAATCGTTCTGTCATGAGCACAGGAGCACTGGTGCTCATGACGGAACCATTCCGTCATGAGTACCGAAGGGGTTAAAGAACTAGTTTCTAATTGTAAACACAAACAGTATTTTGAGCTCTTCCCTTATGTATCCTGTGAGCGCCATGTCCAAGGAATTTCAATTCTGTTAGGATTTAGATCTTGCTAAGATTAGGATTTATGTTGATACATTACTAGTTGGTAACAGGTACATATACAAGGTTCATAAATGAATCCGGTTGGATTATAAAATTAATGTTTGTTATTAATTCTAGCTATACATTTAAATACCACATTTTTTGCTATAAAGCTTATAAACTAAACTTCGAAATGTTATTTTTGTTTTTATCATCTGTACATAGGGACTTCTTTGGGGCAGAAAGCTATAGAATCACAATTAAAAAAAAAAAAAGTAAAATTGACCTGAAAATGTTTTGAGTTATTTTCAAAATCTGCGCCCCATGCAACATATTCCCAGCCTAAGCAAAATTCCAAAGATCAAACTCTTCTTTTCACAAGTTGTAAAGGCATCCAATTTTAAACAGATCCTAAATTTCAACACGAGTCCCTGTATGATTTACATGAGACGACTCCCGCTCACCGCAGAACAACAAGCAGCCTTCCATTACTTTGAAAAGGTATTTTCCTTATGTGTAAAAACCTTTGTGTATGCTCCTCACCTTATGTTGTAATTTGTAAAAAAAAAAAAAAAAAAAAATTGTGGACAATTGGCTCTAAGAGGGAGCTCCTATTGATTGTGGGAACACTATACAGAGAGCAGCAAAACTCATAATCGTTTGTGTTTTTGGTGTGTAAATTGCTAAAATCGTTAATGTCTTTAAACCAACAAATACATAAATAAATAAAAACACTCCTTCCTTGTGAGAATATATATGTGGGATTACAACATGTCAGACAGTGTTATGTTATGATTTTTATATAAATTATAGTCTAGCAGTTTTCAAGAGGAATGTTTTGCAATTCACCACCAAGGCACACCTCCTTACAAATTTTACTTAGAGTAGAGAAAAACTACACTATGTTAATTACATTTTTTATTCAAAGGCGGGATTTTAAGTACAGATGCAGTCATTTTATTGTACTGCTTGTGCATTTTCAACCCAATTTACGCTCTTGGGACAATTTTTAATCCAGTAAATGGACCAGGGCTATGGATTTATTCAAAATCTGCTTGTTCAAGGCACAGGTCTACCGAAATCTACACATCTTGCAAAGAAATCAACTTGTTTTAACTGCTTCCTATTTCAATTATTAGGGATGGCACATAAATGTTTGCAATTTCTTTTTATTTTAATGAAATCAAATGACCACCCAATTCAGGGAGGCAAAATCAGAATAGGAGAGCAGGAAGGGTATTCTCCGTAGGGGATTGTAAAAAAAATGATCATTTGGGGTGGGTGACTAGCCTCTTCAAGAACAATCACAACCCTTGCTAGGGTTGACCCTGAAAGTGTAACAATTTGAGCTCACCCTCTGGAAGTTATGGTACAGAGCAGACTAGCATAACTTATGGCAATGTGGAAAGTATTTATGCAGTATCAAAACACTAACATAGCTGAAATGCAAAACAGCAAAAATCCCAAACTGAATAAGAAAAAGTAAAAATTATTAAACAAAAGGGTCATCAAAATAAAAGAGAAATACATTTTTCAAACGTTTTAAGTAAGGATAGCGCCAAGAAGCACATAGTGCCAATGATAGTCAATAGTCACAGTTACTTGGGTTAAGGCGCATCTTAAGGCTGGCCACAATGAAGCGTGGGTTGGATGCACCAACCAGGTTAGTCTGGTACATAGATTTTACCTTCTGAATTATTCCTTGAAGTCCCAATCTACCTTAGGAGTAACCTTCAAAAACCCCCGGGACCTCAGAGGTGGCAATTCGAGACTCACATGGTGTCAGGCAGAGGCCAATAGCAGTGCCAGATCCAACTGCCACTGGACAGCCAGGCAGTTTCAGGAGCAGCCACTTGTAACTTGTATCCCTGTAGGTTGAACTGGAGGTCAGCTTTACGACCCTTGGAGTCCACTTCTTTCTCCTATGTATAAGACGGAACTGGTTTAGTCCTTCATGGCTCTTTTAAGGTCACAGACAGCATGTCCAGTCATCTCCTGTTCTTCCTCAGGTCCAGCAGTGTACAGAGGTGTGCCTAGAAGTGCTACATGTATGCATGGCACAAGCTAGTGGGTGAGAATGACTCCAGACCACATCCTAAATCAATGGTGTAAAAATTGCCAGGGTCAACCCTACCTACTTTGAGCATTTTCAAGATGGGCTCTATATGCTTGGGGTATGTGTGTGAAGTATACCACAGTAATCCTAGGTTCTCTCACCTATAACACTAAAATTCAGTTTGAAGCAGCCATTGTACACACAATAAATTCAGAGATCGTAGGACAAAGCAGGGTATTCCAGCAACCAGACAGAGACACTAGAATTGTTTTGGCATCAGGTTTCCTTTTTCGCGAGTGTGACCAAAGTGTTATATGCAAACCAAGCAGCACTGTCAAGCTGCATTTGACATTGTGCAGTCAAAAAAGACGCAGATAGCCCTAGCACCATATTCTATAAGGTTCAGAGAAATCTTCTCTGCCCATTCAGGTCAGCCTATGGTTTGCTCCTGGGAGGCATTTCACACCTACTCAAATGCTGATGACTGTCGGGGAGAAGTTGGAGAGCAAACGCAAATAAGCCTCCGTTAACTTGAAACACGGAAAAGGTCACTTTTTAAAAAGGTACTTTGCCTCCATATTTTCCGATTGAATTGGATTTTTAATAAATGTATATGTTTAATTATTTTTCTAGCTAGTCCCACTCCAGAGATACAGTATTAGAATTTTAATCTCTACTCTGGTTTTCTACATAGAACAGCTAGGCCTGTGACAATGAAAAATAGCCTTTGGGTGCTAATCACTGTAAGAACATGTTAACAAAGTTTGTACGTGTCCTACTTTTAAATACCATGCACATTGCCTTAAGGGTTACATGGCCTACATTGGAATAACTTACTATTTAATATAGAGGTTCAGACCTGTCTAAAGGGTTTATTTTGACAGAATGAATTCCAGTTTTCACTCTGCTAAAGTTAGGCTATACATGGTATACAGGGTAGGCCTTAATTCATGTTTGCACTGCCACTAGTGGATGGCACAATAGGTGCTACAGTCCACTGATGCAAAAAGACCAACCCATGGACAGAATGCTGAAAAATGTCAAACATTCATTCCAGTAAGGAGATCGGGCATGAATCAAATTCTTTTTGCTTCCCAAGCCAGACCAGTTTATGGTTGCTTCATTCAGCATTCCGTTCATTTGTTGCCACAGCACGTTTCATCGTAAGTGGAATGGATATGCCCAGATGTGGGGCCCTTGCTCGCTGTGCCACTGGATTCAAGCTAGCCTGGCTGATGAGGGGTGTTACCCCGGAACCGGTCCCAGCATGCTGGTTTCCGGGTACAGGGAGAACCCGGCTTGGCAGGTCAGGCTGGACTGTTTGCATTGGATAGGTCCAAATTGGGGTTGCGTAATGAGCAAAAGAACAATGGATTTAACCCAGATCTCTTGACTGGGGGTGAATGTTTGATTCATTCAGCATTCCGTCCGTCATTTGTTGCTGCAGCACAGTCAACTGACGGCACTTAACTTGCAGACCCTACATACACCTTGTACTATATAATAGGGACTTCTAGACAAGTTAAAATATACCAATTAGGAGAATGCCAATTGGACAATGTTTAAAGGGAGAGCACAGGCACTTAACTAATGGTTAGCAGGGGTAAACTGCACAGAGCTCTACAGCCGGATAAAAATATATAGTTCATCAGAAGGCAAACTATTTGGGGTGACCTCGCAGAAAGGGTGGATTTCATACAGTAATCTTCTCCACACTGGAAAAGCAGGTAACTATTCCAATGAAGCAAACTGCAATTTTCACAAATACTGACGAGTGAAATTCTTCTTCACCTGCAACCCCACTCCAGCCACAATAAATAGCCTCAAATTACAACTTTATGATAACAATTTCGCATGCACTGTGATAGTACAAATCTATTGCTAGATAGTACTCGTACAAAGATAAAAACACTCAAAAGTTAAGACACTATGTACATGGACACTATGACATACATGTTGACTGCCTCAAGGAGCTTGTGAAATATGTTTTATCCAAGGCACAACAGCCTAGAAAATAAACTGGCATAGAACTACCAGGAAACACAAAATACTGTACACCGTGCATGAGCACATATTTTGGCTCTGGGTAAGAATGAGCTGGTGTGTCTGACATTTGACCACAAGGTGCTGGATAACCCCGCATAGGCCCCCGTTCACAGTACAGAGTAAAGCGTGCGTGCAGACAGACCATCTGAAGACATGTACACTATTCTGCGCAGTCATACAACCTCAATGCAGAGATTCACTCTAGAGAAACCCGGACAATAAACCCAAGAGACAGAATATTATTACTTCGTGTTTCATAATCACTTCAGCAGATTCTAAGCACTAAAAATAGCAGGTTTTACTACACCCAATTCGAGGACATTGAATTTACTGTCCTTGGAAGAATGTAAGGTAAGGAGTAGTTTCTTACCTGTAACTCCAGTTCTGTAGTAGGGGTATCTGTTATAGTCATAATCTATGAATAGTCCCGCCCATGTGCGGGGACCCCGGAGCAATCAAAATATCTCTTAAGCTGTCCTGCATTTGCAAACCTGCAAAGACACTTAAGAGACAGACAAAAATAATACAGCCTAAGAACAACATGGCTGCACTGGCCAGCACTTCCTCTGAAGTGAACACAAAAGCCAAAATAAAGTTTAAATGTCATTTTTATTCACATCTGACATGTTCCTTTATTGTATCACACTCCCTTCACCAAAATCCCTTTAAACAATAGAGAGGAAGGGGTGGACAGACAAGCCCTATAGGCTGTCATTATGTGTCTGCTAAAGGGATACCGTGCCTTTAAGAAACTCTCCAGAGACCCCCGGTATCCCAGGATGCACAGCCAAAGCAAGTTACTTTCAGTTATTTTTGAAGGTGTATAACAACAGGCCTGATACTGCCAGAATTACTCCATCGGGGAGGAGGGAGGGTCGCTTATGACTATAACAGAGATACCCCTACTACAGAACTGGAGTTACAGGTAAGAAACTACTCCTTCTGTAGTAGGGGATCTCTGTGTATAGTCATAATCTATGAATAGAATGGCAAGCCCATCCCAACCAACAAACAGCGCTGGAGTAAGACCAAACACCAACAAAATCACTGTGCAAACAAATTCCTCAGCGAAGCCTGTCCAACCTGCGCATCTGCCCTAGCATCAGAGTCCAGGCAGTAATGCTTTGTAAACGTATGGACCGACTTCCAGGTGGCAGCCTTACAAATGTCAGCAATTGGAACATTCATAAGCAAAGCTGTAGTAGCTGCTTTGCCCCTAGTCGAATGCGCTGTAGGCTTACCCCCTAACGTCTTATTAGCTTTCTGATAACAAAGCTGAATACAGGACACAATCCATCTTGAGATGGACTGTTTTGAGGTAGCTAGACCAGTTCTTACCGAACCATAATTTACAAATAGTTGATCCGACCTGCGGATGTCTTTTGTCTTATCTAGATAGAATTTCAACACCCTACGCACATCTAGAGAATGCAGAGACCTCTCCGCCGGAGAGGAGGGATGCTGAAAAAATGTAGGCAAAGTTATCATTTGATTTACATGGAAATCAGATATCACTTTAGGCAAAAATTTAGGATGAGTACGCATCACTACTTTAGATGCATGGAATACAGTATACGGCTCTTGACAACACAGAGCCTGAATCTCACTTACCCTCCTGGCCGATGTAATGGCCACAAGGAAGGCAGCCTTCCAGGACAAATGCTGAAAAAAAGCCTTGTGAATAGGCTCAAAAGGCTCCCTCATCAATCTGGACAACACCACGTTCAGCTCCCATGGTGGAGAAGGTCGTCTAACAGGGGGAAACACCTTACGCAAACCCTCCAAAAAATCTTTAATCACAGGGATTTGAAAAAATGAGGTTTGGGAAGGGCCCTTTCTATACGCAGTCAAAGCTGCGAGATGGACCTTAATAGACTGAAAATTAAGCCCAGATTGAGCTAACTGCAGCAAATAAGGCAAAATAACATCTTCTTTACAGGATGTAGGGTCAATGTCCTTCGCCTTGCACCACAAGCAGAATCTCTTCCACTTATAGGCGTAAGAAGTCCTTGTAGACGGTCTCTTCGACTCTTTCAAGATCTCCATACAGTCCTGAGGTAGGTTCAAGTGTCCATACTGCACTAGCTCAGGAGCCATGCTGCCAAACTCAAGGACGAGAGATTGGGGTGAACCATCTGTCCTCCGAACTTCGTGAGAAGGTCCGGCCGACACGGCAGGCGCCGGTGTGGCAGAACAGACCGGTGAAGAAGGTCGGTGAACCACCATTGCCTCGGCCACTCTGGAGCAATCAGGATCATCCTGGCTCTGGATTGCGACAGCTTGATCAGCACCGCCGGAATCAGGGGAATGGGTGGAAAGGCGTAGAGAAAGCTGTTGGACCAGCTGATCCATAGGGCATTCCCCAGTGTCCCTGGTTGGTAGTACCTGGACGCGAAGTCGCGGCATTTGCTGTTTTCTGCCGTAGCGAACAGATCGATATCCGGAGTGCCCCACTCTGCGAAGACGTCTGAGCACGTCGTCGTTTAGCACCCACTCGTGATTTTCTTGAACGAGCCTGCTGAGCGCATCGGCTTGGGCATTCTGCACTCCCGGCAGATGGGTTGCCGTGATCGTCAGGTTCCTGGCCACCAGCCAATTCCAGATAGTCTGTGCCTCCCGAGACAGCGTGCGTGAACGGGAGCCCCCCTGCTTGTTGAGGTAATACATGGTAGTAGTATTGTCCGTCTGAACAAGCAGGGAGTTCGTCGTGAAGGAGGGATGGAACACCTTCAGGGCCAAGTGTACTGCTCTGAGTTCCAAAAAGTTGATGTGGTAAGTCATCTCCGTCTGCGACCATATCCCCTGAATCTGAAGAGGGCCCGAATGCGCTCCCCAGCCCTGGAGAGACGCATCGGTCACTATGGTCTGGTCCGGAATATCCTTGTGGAAAGGAGTCCCCTTGCAAACATTCTCTGAGGAGCACCACCATTTCAGAGATTGGAGAGCGTGTTGGGACAGATGAATCTTGTCCTCCCAACGCTCCCGCCTCTGGTCCCATTGATCTTCCAGACATTCCTGCAGAGGCCTCATATGCAGACGTGCATTGGGGGTGAGAAAGATGCAGGAAGCCATCGACCCCAGTAAGGAGGACACCGTCCTCACTGTAGGAGAGTGGGCTGATAGGAGGTGCAGGGCCTTCCCACGGATCGATAAGCGTCTCTCCTCCGAAGGACACACGCTTGCGTTCAAGGTATTGACTGAGGCCCCCCAAGTACTGGAGACACTGCACAGGAATCGGCACTGACTTCGACATGTTGATGTGTAGCCCCAGGCGATGAAGCAAGGCAGCTGTCCTGTTGAAGTGACACTGGGCTTCCCGGAACGTGGAAGCCTTGATCAGCCAATCGTCCAGGTATGGATACACAAACACTTTGGTCTTCCGCAAGTGTACTGCCACCACTGCCATGCACTTGGAGAACGTCCGTGGGGCAGACTTCAGACCAAACGGGAGTACTGTATACTGGTAATGGTTGTTGCCTACCAGAAACCTCAGGAACTTGCGATGCTTCGGTGCGATCGGCACATGAAAGTAAGCGTCCTGCAGATCTATGGCGCACAGCCAATTTCCTCGATGTCCAAATAACCACTCAAAAGGGTAGAGCTCAAGCTCCAGGGTCCTGCTAGCAGGAGCCGGAAAAAAGAACTGAAAGTAACTTGCTTTGGCTGCGCATCCTGGGATACCGGGGGTCTCTGGAGAGTTTCTTAAAGGCACGGTATCCCTTTAGCAGACACATAATGACAGCCTATAGGGCTTGTCTGTCCACCCCTTCCTCTCTATTGTTTAAAGGGATTTTGGTGAAGGGAGTGTGATACAATAAAGGAACATGTCAGATGTGAATAAAAATGACATTTAAACTTTATTTTGGCTTTTGTGTTCACTTCAGAGGAAGTGCTGGCCAGTGCAGCCATGTTGTTCTTAGGCTGTATTATTTTTGTCTGTCTCTTAAGTGTCTTTGCAGGTTTGCAAATGCAGGACAGCTTAAGAGATATTTTGATTGCTCCGGGGTCCCCGCACATGGGCGGGACTATTCATAGATTATGACTATACACAGAGATCCCCTACTACAGAAATCAACCTTCTCACGGTTGTGACCACACAGTCACCACATTTTTCATTTCACTCCGCTATTATGCTGGCATAATGTAGACTAGGTGTGTTCAATGTACATCCAGAAGGGCCGGATTAAAACTGGATAACTTCCGACTATGTAAATGAGTGCAATTTAAATTCAATGCATATGAATGTAACCTATGTGGCCACCATGCGGACATTCAGTAAAAGGCAAATAATTTGGGAAATACTCTGAAATGGATTTGGACTCAAACTCATAAAACACATTAAATGCTTGGCCACAACTATTAACACAACTAGTTCCCTAATATTATTTATTAGTGCTGGACAAAAGATCTGTAGTCCATGTTTTTCTCTTATGCAAAAGCCAAGACACTTTACTGCTCAATGGAGAGAACACTTTCTCCAACTTACTTGCTGGGTTACAGCATCAAAACTGGAAGAACAACAAGTAATCCTTTCAAAAGCTAAAAACTCCTCTGCCCTATAACATTTGGGACAGAGTAACACTGTTAATCAAGATAAATCAACACACATTACGGATTGTCAAGATTCTCAAGGTGTATAATTTATTCTCGAGGAAATGTGAGAAAGTAACCATACTATAGCAAAACCATAATTTAGATAAGCATTTTTTTTAAGTGCCCTGTGCAAGAAAGTGTTTTTCCTCAACAAATGATATATTGTGCTAGAATCTCTCACTAGGTTTCTGGAACAGGCAGTGTAATTTTAATAACACTTTTCAAAATGGTGGTAAGTACTGTATATTCCTGCAATTTTACCTACTAGTTTTTGCAGTAAATATATATCAAATCAAGGCTATGCATTTATGAAGAGCACACAAAATTCCCCCAAAAAATATGCACTGATTAAACGGGCATTGACCTCACGAAATAGTGAGCGCAAACGTAGGATTAAAAGAAAGTGGTGACAAGGTTTATGTCTAACTTTCTGCACTGAAGCGAAGGCAACCATACAAAATAATATCACGTTATGCAGTGCTTAATTTGTGAAATAGTAAGTGCTGGGATTTAAAGTTTTGCTTAAAAGCCCACTGCCAGGACTATCAAAGTTCAAGGTGCCGAATACCAAGACTACATAGTTCTAACTCCGCCTAATGCTTCTTTAATTCACTACTCCACACTTCCGGTTTTTCTTTTTTAATCTCACTCTTGCAGGGTTTTTTTTCCATCTTTTCTTTTTCCCTTTGTCCTCGTTTTTTCCATCTTCACTACCTTCCCTCTTTCGTATTTTTCAGTCTTACTCTGGATAAAAGTGAGGTGTGGAAAAAAATAACAGCTCGTCTCAGAAAAATGAACGCCGGAGGGCCCCACCTGCAACTACCGCCTCAAATTAAGCACTGCCACTACCTTCCCCAGACTATTGCTGCTACAGAGAAATGTGACTTTCCTAGTTTGTCAATGAATATTCAGCACTCGGAGCCAAAATAATTCATCATGCTAGGATTTTGCTGTTTAACATGCATCGATGAAAACGAAAAAATAAGCGATTACGAATTTGGTACCACAAAAAGCTTTGCTTTTATGAATTTTCTCATAGTTTGTGCCAGAAACCCCCACAATGTTCAGCCAACAGCAAATGTTATCTTATCCTTCATTCACAAACTTTTTATAATAAAAATTGTATGCAAAATTTGTGGGAAACGTTTCCTACAGATGAGGAAAAGGAAAAACTGTAACCACGTCAAGTCAAAGCAAACTTGACAGTGATGGTTTTGCCCATATTTCCCCCTCACGTCATCACGAACGATGCACTGCTTTAATCAAGATAACTCCAGTGGGGTGTTGGGGGGAGGGGTGTGTAGAATATGGTTTTTAGTTCTGGCAGGACACTTCGGTCAATGACGGCAAGTAAATGCACAAAAACAGTGTATTAGCAGCTTAATATTTACACACAACTTTGTTAAGGAAACGGTGCTGCGAACCACAAAGTTATGCCTCCATGGAAAATAATACATAATAGGCTGAGGTGTTGAGGAGACCTACTGATTTCTCACCCATGATGCAAGAGAAGCAAAAACCTTGGTAGGTTTGGGCACTGTACTTGCAAACAGGGTGTTCGAGAGATATTTCTAAACACTGGACATCACAGTCTACTCCACCATGGCTGAGGGGCATGGACTGGTGCTCGAAACTGAAGGAGCCTATATATTTAGCCAGGAATTCCTCAATAAGCATAAAAACATTTGGAGACCCTAGTGGGCCCATTTTCAGTTGGGCATAACGTTACTTGGATGGACAGTGGTTTCTGTGAATAAGACAACAAGAGGTAAATTCCAGAAGATAGATGTTGTGTATTTACAGAACAGCTAAAAACATGTGACACGTGATGTAATGTCAGCTTTATTGGTTATGTAAACAACTCAATTAAAGAAAAGTCTTGAAAGAAACACCATGGAAAAATGTTTTGACACGGTTCCAGTTTTGGCCTGTTGCTATCCAGTGCGATATGGAACATGGATACCATTTGTAATGGGGGTTGTGTGGAGAGGAATATGAAAAGACTAGCGCAAATGTGAGAATGCTGGATGAAAAAAGATGGTTACCCCCTCACCCCCCACCCCCGACAGTTAATTCCTTGCTTTACTGTTATGAAAATAGGAAGACTCAATGCCACTCAAGCATAAAATATTAGGTTAAATGGGCAAAAAAAGCTTGTGTGATCCATAGAATTCGCAGCACTTTGGCCTGCAGAAATGGCGATTTAGTATAATTTCAAGGTTGTCAGGTGAACCAGGGAGCAATATATAATTATTTCCCCACTTATCAATCTCAATGACTAATGCTGCATGGCTCCTCTCCACTAAAGTGATCCATGCTCACCTAAAGTTCCATTTTGAGAGGATGAAATGTAGGATAAATCAAGGCCGGTCAGGCACTAGGTCAAAAACAACAGTTCCTACAGAGACCCCAATTAGAAAACCGATTAGCCTTTTTAGTTGGTTTAACATTCAGGGTGGGAATTAAGTACCTCGATCTCAGTTCTTCTAGAGAAGCTGCAATGAAGACGGTCGATAGATATCGAAGAATAGCACGCCCTACATCACAATGCATTGCTCCTCGTTTTTTTTTTCTCTTCAGTTTCTTGGTGTACAAAGAACATTTAGGGTGCGTCAGGGGCAGACCACTAATCATCCCTGTAAGGACAGCTAAAATGCAGATATTAGGAAGAGAGAACCTAGTTTTATTTTTGCCAGGATGCCAACCTCATTCCAAATCAATTTTTCACTTGACAAAACATCTTCGACATCCAAGGGACGTCAGACTCCTCAAGGGGGAACGTTGCTTTCAGGAGGGGCCAATCCGCAAAAGGAACTGACACCTCTTTCCCAAGGTGCCCGAGCTGCAACAGTATCCAACCCGTTGTTTCACGGTGAGTGGTGCACAAATTCCCTGGCATCTAGTGGGCTTTCTATCCCCTGGACATCACAGATCAGGTATCAAAACCTAATAAGACCCTGATGGGTAAGAGAAAGCATTTGCTGAAGGGGGTTAGAGCAGTACAGACTGTTTACCAGGAGGCTTTCCTGGAAAGGTCCCAGCTCTCTAGAGGTTACAGTATTCAGGGAAAGCTATCTTGCAGCATTCCTCACACAAACTTTGGTTAAGGAAACTCTCTCCATTCAGTGATGAGAGACAACACGATCCTTGTCCATTCCTCTAGAGTAGAAAAGTGGTAAAAATATCTTGACATAAGTGAGCTTGTGTCTCCGGGGAAGGGCTGATCCGAAGGAAATGCCTCAATATGCTTCCCTTGACTAGAGCAAACACTATAGCAAGTTGGTCGTATGCCATAAGGCTTCATGCATTGAAGGTGCCAGTTTTCTATTAAGTTCATTGGATCCTCTCCCATGACAGCCACGTTAAAACCAGCAGTATCCAAGCAAATAGGTCTTACTATAGGAAGGGGTTGGATGACTTTAGCAACAAGCACTGGCAAAGTGCAATGTTAAACATCAGCAACAAGAAAAGCTAGCACTGGCAAAGCCAACAGCTTTGGCATTGTTATGGTAATGCAGAGAAGCTCAGTGATTTTCTGCAGCAGACCCTAAGGAGTTGCTGCATAAGAGACAGAGGCCAGGGGATGGTGGGAGCGAGGAAGGGACAGCAGGAGACAGACATGGGAGACAGGCACCATAGATGGAATCATGTACAAGAGAACACACTCCTAGATGGTGGGGTGATGCAGGGAGCTGCACAGGGCATGGAGACGGGTATTACTGGTGTTGTAGGGAGAGCATCACAGCAAAACTATGTAGGAAGTGAATCTGGGAGCTGCAAGCAGTGTACCTATGTGTAGCATTAAATACACTTCATGGCAGTTGACCTATGCCAAATATTGATTCCAGGGTCAGTAGATATGGTTGATGGCAACAGGCCTATCACGAGCCGCCAAGGCATTTCACAAAAATGGTGGCAGCGTCTGACTTACTGCTCAACAATGCCGCGACCATCCTTAAACAGTGAAGGTTCTGAACATGGCAAAGAGGACAAACAAGATACCTGCCCATATAGTTTTCCAAGACTGTAGCATACACAGAGGGTAGCCATCGTTGGGTAACGCACCGCCAGACTGCTCCAAAAGAAATTCAAAAGACAGCCATGTTAAGGTCAGCCTCGCCCACAAACGCTGGCAAAATTAAAAAAAATGCCTGCTGCAGCACAAAACAAATGAAATGAGCATTGGCAAAGCCAGTAGGTTTCAGTTACAATTATAAATGATTCTACGATTGCCTGTGGTGCAGTTGTGCTGATGGATAAATGGCAGAATGGCTCAATGTTTGAATTAATCAATGGAATAATAAGTGGGTTGATGCAAGGCTTGAGGAGTGGGGGCCTGGGATAGAAGAGTAAATTGATGTATTGCTAGAGGAATGGCTGTGTATGAATGGATGACAGGAGTAAGGACAGTGTGTGAGGGGCACGGATAATATGAGGGATGGAGAGTAAGGGAGTGAGACTTAACAAGTGAGGGGTTAAGTGTAGAAGAGGCAAAGTATAGGGTGCACTTAAGCATGTGGAGCTGTGCATAGGCCAGCAGTGTTAAGCTGTCAGACAAATTCTTGAACAGTACAAACTTTAAATAAGTCTTCTTATAATACTTAGCACAAGATGTACATCTCATCTGTGTAGGCCTTGCAGACTTTATGCAGAAAATCATTCACGGGCCACAATTATCTCATATGCAGTGCTTTAAATGGGCTGGTATTCACCGGTACAGAGTAACAACACTTTTTGATTTTCTCCCCTCTAGTACCATCCCTTTTCCTCAAACCAGGAGAGTACAGGTACTCATGGGGACCTGGCTTCGACGTAGGCAGCAATTCTTTCATCAAACAACTTGTACCTCGGCAGCACCTTCAACACGCACTGCACGGATGTAATCATGGTGAAAGCCTGGGCTGAGCTGGCACATATGCAGCTCTTGTCACCAGCAGTGGCGGCTAGTATGGAACAGTGGGGTGGGGGGAGGGGGCGATTGTTAGACCTGGTACCATTGGCGCGAGTCTCCCTTCCATTTGTACTGATTTACTGATTGCCTCCTCTGTTTTTGATATGTTTTGCTGGTTTAGATACTTTGGGCACTGTGCACTGCTATTCATTGCACAATGCAAGTGCTCCCTATGTTAAATTGATGTATTGATTAGTGACTCCATGATTGGGTTATTTGATTTACTTGTCAGACCCTAGTATAGTGCACCATGTGTGCCCAGGGCTTGTAAATCAAATGCTGCGGGTGGGCTTGCAGCACTGGTTGTGCCACCCACAGAAGCAGCTTGTAAATTGTGTCTCAGGTCTGCCATTGCAGAGCCTATGTGCAGTCTGGTACTGCCATGCTGACTGACCAAGTGCACCCACTTGCCAGTTTCTAAACCTTCCCTTATCTTCATATCAGACACCCCTATGGTAGGTCCAAGGGCAGGGTGCATTGTAAGTATAAGGTAAGACATGCCCTGGTGTGTGTGTGGCATGTCCTAATAGTGAATTACAGCCATTTTCGTTTTTCACTATTGCAAGGCTACCTGTTCTCCATAGGCCAGAATGGGCAGTTTGATTATTACATCTTATAATCCTAACTGACTCAAGGAACGTGGTAGAACTTCGAATTTAGTATGCCTGAACTCAGAATGATAACATGCATCTTTTAGTGAAGTTGGTTTTAACATTCTGTGTTTGAAAATACCACTTTTAGAAAGTAGGTATTTTCTTGCTTAACTGTCCAAACCTGCCTCTGCTAGGTTGTGTATTCCTTGTCTGGAGTTTGAGTGACAGAGCTGGGGAATTCCAGGTGACAGGGTGAGACAGCCCAGTGGTGAATAGAGAGATCTGCACCTAGATGGGAGGGCGGAGTTGCACCTGGGACCTGAATAGGGCTGTGCCTTCCCTCCACAATGGTAGCTCCACCTCCTGTGGTGTGTCTGATGTCTCTGCCCTGCACTCTGAAAGGAGGAGTCAGGTAAACAAAGTGCTCCAGGACTGACCAGAACTGGTTTGGACTAGGCAAAGGCCTCTCTGCCTTCAGAGAGCAAAGAGAAAAGTAGTATAAATATGGGGACCCAAACCCCAAGACTTTAGATCACTTCTGGAACAACAAGAAGAAACCTCTGCCAAGGAGAAGAACCAAAGGAAGCTGTAGGAGTTGGACTGCACCCCTGCCAGTGTGCTGTGTTGTTGGGTTGGCCTGCAGTGGTGTCTTCATTACCAAGGAGAGAAGGAACTTTTACAGAACTTTCATCATCTTGCAGAATATTACTCCAAGGGCTTGAACTTGTGCTTGCCTCCTGCTGAAGTCTCAGGGACAAAAGACTTCATCACCAGCTCCCCCCTGAATTTCCTTGCTGAGAATTCTATCTGCAGAAGCCTGCGTGTCACTGGAAGCACGACGCAACATGAAGAAGCGTGTCGCCGCCGCAGCTGTAAGTATCGCATCGCCAGAGAAGCGTGCCGCCGCCGCCGCATCTCCCAGAAGCGTGCCTTCGTCGCAGCGGTCTGCTGTCGCATCACCAGAGAAGCCCGTCGCAACCGTGAGGGTCACCGTTGCATCATCGGAGAAGCGTGTCGCAGTGCCTGTCGCAGCTCCAAAGTCCTAGAGTCGTCGCAAGGCTGCCAGGGAGTGTCGCATCTTCTCAACGTCGTCGCATCAAGGGTGCCATCTTATCGCGCCGGATTGTCGCATTGCATCGAGGCGCCATCTTGCCGCATCGCAACCGGGCTGCAGCACGAGAATTTACGCATCACCTCCTCTCCGGTAAGGATCAAGACGCATCCCCTACTCTGCGCAAGCATTGAGGCGCGACGAATCGTCTCCCCAGAAGCAAGGAACCGACGCATCTCCAACGCTGCGAGCCGTTTCTTTATTTTGTGTTATGCATCCAGGTACTTTTGTGAGAACTGTGTTGCATTTACCAACAACTTGAACTAAGCTAATTCTACCATCTTGAAACCAATTTAAAGTCCAGTATTGTGGATTTTTGTCGTTTGTGATCTTGTGTTAAGTCTATATAAAGAATACTTATTTTTATAAAACCTGTGTGGTGTCCACCTGTAGTGTTTTCACTGTATTACTGTATGTGTTCACAAATGCTTAACACACTGCCCCTGAGATAAGCCGGTCTGCTTGTGCCAAGCTACCAAGGGGGTGAGCAGGTGTTATCCATTAGTGTAATCCCCTTTCCCTGACTTGGAAGCAAGGGTACCTATTTGGTCAAAGGTACCTACCTCTGCCAACTAGAGACCCCCAGTTCAAACAGTGATGTTATGGGGTTTTGTATAATGCTAGTGTAACCAACGGTTAGGGAAATAAAAATGATGAAAGAAAAGCAAATTTACCTGGAGGTCGCGGTTGCCGCTTCTCCTCCAGCAGGAAGCTCCCAGCCTCCCAGAATTCCCTGACCAATGACAACACTGTATTAAGCAGCATTGTGATTGGTCGCTTAGACAGGGGCATGGAGGCTGGGCATCTTCTCCACTAAGGCTGCATATACAGCCTGTGGAGAACATGCACAGTGCGCATGATGGTTTGGCTGGCCAGCCAAAGTGTCATGCACACTTTAGGTGCAGCCACCACTCCCTCCTATGGCCTAAACGTCAGGGGAGGCCGGCTCCATCCTATCAACCGGGCTGCACTTCAGTGCAGCTGCAATAGTCAAAATAAAATGCTAATAGCGACGTTATCATTATTTTATTTTTACTTTGCTGTTGCATAGCTTTTAAGCAGTGGGGCAACGCTCCTCCGCCTTAGCGGAGAAGCCGCTCTTGGACATCAAGAGACGTGTGCTACTTTTGAAGTATTCAGAGCAGGGGTGTGGTTGCAGGGTTATTAGTTTATCCTTTCATCTTACACAGGGGGCAGAGCGGTAGCTGTAAAACCTAATGAGCGGGGGTGTGAGACGCATTGTTCAGGGTAGTGTCAATATGCCCTGGACAGAACTAAAGAAAGTTTACGATTGCTTTCACCATCTCTAACCATCGCTCCACACCTGAATTGCCTATTTGCATGTGCAAATAATCTGGGAGCTCATTACCAAACTCGCTGACCCCTATTTTATCGACCTGGGACAGAAGAGTCGGGATGTCCATTGAAAAATGTGACATGCTCTTTGAACAGAGGTTTGCAGCCAGCGCTAAACCACCTAAGCATACCTGCCACACAGGTGTATAAGGCTGTATTTTTTTCAAGAGCCAATGAATGTAATGCACTGTTATGTGCGTATTATTCACACTCATGCTTGCAATTTATTGTGCACTGGGATTGTACGCAAAAAAGCTGGAAAACAAATATTTCATCTATTTTGCGCTCCCAGGTGGTCATTGGTACAAGTTATTTTGGTACAAGCACATAAAACATTCATTTTATAATAAGCACTATCTCCTGGCTGGGAATTCATGTCACTAGTCATATTTCGAATTCAGAAAGTGTCTTACCATTTGTAAATGATGTAAAATTCTGTTCCTTCTCTTTTTAATTTTTATTTCATCAACAATTGAAAATCCAAGAGTACATTTGACATTTACCATTATAAGCATGAGGCATACAACAAATTATTACCTGAATGAACAGGTGGATTTACAATAAGTACCACAAAGTAACGTCAACAAAAAAATTATAAACCAGTTTGAATAATCCAACTGAGACGTTTTTTTCATACGTGCTGTGTTGCAGATCATGTGCGTTTTAATTACAGAGAGCAGCCAGATCACTCCAGTAGATACCTTATTCTTTATGGTATCACATCTGCAGCATGTTTACTCTGTCTACCACTCCTTTTCAACCGTATAAAATGGAATGTTGAAAGGCTGAGCCACCAACAGCAACATCACCAGTGTCTGTGTCAACAATTCTTATCCAGTGGCAGCGAGAGACAGAATATGCTGCTCACTAAAGTTATACAAAGTATGTCCCTTGGAAAACAACTCTGGTTTCCAGGTTTGACGAGAATGAAAAGTGTCCGATATATTGCTCACTTTTATGCAGCTGCGCATTCACTATTAGTGAGAAAGCGGAAACTGTTGCCTCTCTTAAATTAGCAAGCTCGTGGTATCATAAGTAGAAATAAAATGGATAACTCTGGTGGTTAATGCACTTGCTAGAAACTGTGTACATTCTAATCAAAGGTTCAACTCACAATAAATTTGCATAGAGGATCATTGTGCCTACTGGAAAGATCAGCATGCAACATGTAGATCACAGATTTGTAGCAAAGTTGATTACGGTTTTTGTTGCATATATCCTCGTGTTACCTTCAGGTCACAAGCTTACATCCTTGTAATATATCTGAGTTATGACCCTACATCATGGACGTGCCTGCAAACCAGGCACACATTTAGAACCTGTTTTCCCCTCAATGTTTTTTTATGCTGAGTAGGCCTGGGCGGTGAACTCTGCTCGCAGAGTTTCCCGTACTCCGCGCAGCTCGTGGAGTGCAGAAAACTAGGCTATGCGTGGTGCAGCAGAGATTTTTTCCACGCTCGAACGGTAAGTTCGCGAGCTCGAGCTGCCGCTCGGGTAGAATTTCTACCAGAGCGTCAGGAAGACCAGCGCTAACAGCAGTTCGCACTATACTCTGCCACTTGCGGAACTTCGCGGTGTTTTAACAAACTATATTTGGAAATTGATTACTATTATTCTTACAGTAAGTAACATTATTTGGGAAGTGACATCGCTGCACTTTATCTACAGCTTTTTGCCATTTCCCTACTTACAATCAACTGCTCGGGCCTCCTACTACATGGGCATTCTCAGATAAAGATGAACCCAGACAAAGGACTAACTTGTTTGGTCTTGATAAGGGTAGAGACAGACGAGGGTTTTGCTAGTTTGAGCCAGAAGGATTTCTGCTCTACTACTACTCTAGAGAGCAATTACAAGTTAAGATCATCACAAGCCTAAGCCAGGAGACCACTCTACCCCTCCCTACAATCATACCCAGACCTAGACAAAACACCACATCCTCACAACATGGTCACAACCTCCTACATATCCCATTAACTAGGATACACCCTTACACTACCAAATAGACACCGCACCTCAATCACTGAACACATGTAGTACTCCATTCTCCAGGCAGACGACCTCATCACCTCAGACAAGCTTGAAGCACCCTTAATTAGAGAAGTGTAGCTCAACCCCACAAGTTTTAAACTCTCTTGGTCTCACTACTGCATCCAGCAAGCAGACAGCATACATAAGGACTCACTGTGATCTATAAGGCTACCTCACCTGGTCCTCTACCCTAGATAAAATATGTGACACTGAACTCCATGGTGCACGTCACATGTCACTTTCCACTCAGTAAGCAACCTTCCACTACATGCCTCCTGGCAGTATAAGGACTCACAGGGACCCACAATTTCCCCCTGGGCGACTTCGACCTCAAAGAAAATACAGGAATAAAAAATAAAAAAAAGAATCTCTTTGCCACACTTTAATGCAATACAACACCCAATTAACACAATCTATAGGCCTCAACCTTAACCTCATTTTCTCAACATCCCAAATCAATGCAATTCCAACTGGCCCCCCCACCCACCCCTCAACCTCTGGGCCGAATCAACCACATCGCAATCTGCATCTAGTTGCTCAGCATCCAAACTAGCACACGGAGGTCAGCCCAAACAAGAGCAAGGAACCTCCACAACTTTGACAAACGTCTCCATTGACAACCTGAAGATAAAGCTAATTTTTCGCTCTATCAACAAGACGTCAATACTATTCTATACGACTTCTGTGCTCTTCTGGAAGGCCAACTAAACAGCAGTGTAAATAAAACTGAAGTACAAGCTTAAACCTTCAATGCTGTCGACAAAACTTGCAAGGTCTTCGATGTACCAAAGGCTCCACCCATAAAGAGGAATCTAAAATGAAAGGCAGACAGAACCCCCAAATACCTTACACTAATGTCCCTCCACTAACCACCCAGACAACCAATCACATCAGCCTGAACCAAGTACTATACCAATACCATTAATGAAGCTGCCAACAGAAGCAGAACACCCTTCAAGGAAATCTAGCACTGCCTCAACCTCCTGTCTGACTCTAGTATCCCATACTCACAGACAAGTGCATTACCATTAACGCTTTTCACTGAAATGTTATGGAACATCTGACAGCACAGACATTAACAAGCCTTTATAACCCCTTATGGTCCACCCCTTTTCATACAATCCCACAATAGTCATCCTTCAAAGCCCTAGCGCTTCAAGATCATGCCAACACACAAAGCCCCCTCAGTTACCTTCAGCCTCTGATAACCGTATCAAAATTCACCAACGGGCTGATGATACAAATCTTTCTTTTAAAGTGGACTCCACTTCAGAAATCCAAACCTTACCCAGATGTCCATTACCTACCAGAAGGTCAACCCTACTAAGACTGTATTTTCTTTATTTGCCAAGCACAACAAACAACAACTTATTTAAATCTGCCTGAAAGACAGACCTGAATAAAACCAAACCCCAATTTTCAAGCACCACTTCATTTGGATTCACCCTGGGCACCAGCCTCACCCTCAAGGGAGACATGAACAAAAATAATGGAGATTGCCTAGGATCAGCTCTCTTTATTAGAGAAAGTGAAACCAGTCATCTCAGAAAGCAACTTCAGAAATTCTACTTAAGCAATCATCCTTCTTGCATATAGATGGTGGAAACACTTTGCTCCATGCTATCCCATACTCCACACTGGCCCCACTCAAGAGAACCCTCCATGTCGCAGCAAATCTCACCCAGGGCCTAAAGATATGATTGTATCACATCTACACTAACAGAATGGCACTAGCTCCTTTACTGACTTGCACAATCTTCAAAACCAACTGTATCATAGGCAATGCCATCACGACCAGAACTGCACTAATGTGGTGACAATCTCATCATTCACCATCTCCACTGAATATCAGCACGCCCATAGCCAGAACACCATCAGACTGGAGGCAAATGAATGCAACATGGAAACCACAAGGCAATAAGTATTCTCTATGTATACCCTCAGGATTTCAAATAGCATCCCTGTGTCCATCAGGTTCCCACCCCCTTCCCTACTCTAATTTAGTCAAGTACTATAATCAAAATAGCACTCCTCAATCTTTCCCCGTGAAATGAATATGGACCATGAAAAATCATCAATGGATTTTCTTAAGCAATCGTTTACTTACTTGTATTGACTGGATGTCAGCGATCCAACCAATCATTTCAACAAATATACGAGAACAATAAATGAACGCCAAATAAATAGAAAGAACAGAGGAGTGTACTTGGGCTGAGATAACAGCCGATAAATACACAAATAATTTTTATAATTGTTATTTATTTACACAGTTGTACAACTCCCAAGTCCCAGAAACAGCACACAGACTTTGCACACATGCCACTGCTTAAGGGAAATATATTTTCGAATAATGGAACACAACATTTAGCATCATCAGCATTAGATGGATAAGAATAAGAGTAATCAGAAACAAGATTAGCAACATTAGACAAGCATTGGCATAGCCAATAGGTCTCGCCTTTGGGACCTTATAAGTCTTTAGCCATGCAAAATGTGCATAACTAAATACTTCTAAAGGTCCCAAAAGAGAGACCTATTGGTTATGCCAAGCGGCCGTGCGGCTGCGCAAGTGATCGCGATCAAACATCAAAGCGGCCGCGCAAGTGAAAATAATTGCGGTCAAGCGCAGCGCGCGCGCCCGCGCACATGCACTGTTGCTCTAGGCTGGCCTGGTAGCACTTTTTGGAGCCCTCTCAATAAGTCTCGCCAGACCAGCGCATGCGCTGGGTCAGGCGAGACCTAAAAAACAAAGCCCCACCATCCCTCCTCACTAGCAATCCCTCCAACTATCCCCTTCCTTTCCCAGCTACCAGTGGGCACCACTACAGTGATATCTGGGTTTGAGCTAATGGTGTATGTTCCCTCATCTGAGTTTGTGGGTCTATCAGGACCTACCAGTGAGTAATAGTTTCCTGTGGGGCATTTAGAGTTCATCCTCGATATCCGTACAAGCTAATTAGCTCTGTTAGCTAGGAGGATTTATGATCAGTTTTGGGATTCACAGCCCAGAGCGAAAGGTTCCCAATTAATACCATCCTCAGCCTGGGCAAACCGCATATCAAGAGTGTATTTGCATCTACTTCAGCTTGGGCAAAACTATCCAAATCTGCTTTTGACCTGACAAGGTTTGGGGCAAAGAAGATCTGAAATTCATAGAGATCTGATTTGTCAGCTTTAGGCCACAGAATAAGCTCCAAAAGGCACATGCATGCCTTTTCAGTGAGTCAGTTCACCATTGCCCAACTACCCCACAATACTGCACCACATGACCAAAGGTGGCCCATTTCTCTTTAAATATAGGGCAGCCAAATGACAAACCTGGGCCTATAACCTCTAAATCATGCTTGGGTCAAGTATGTATGGTTGATATAATTAAAATAAAACGGCTACAACATTTTGAGAACCAGACATATTGTAGTGTAGGGGCCCAGAGTCCCCACCAATTCCCCTCTACATTTAATTTTAAGGATATCTAGATTGCGTTTACTGGTGGTCCTACTGGCCCTGTACACCACAGTGATGAAATGACACCCACCTAATAACACACGTGAAAAGAATCTGCATCATGGACTACCTCTTGCTCTGCCCTTACCTTGCCCCATGTGTGTGTTTTTGCCTTAGTACTGCTGCATAGGAGGAATTGTCCAATGACCACGTCATATGCCGCCTTTCTCTTCAAATGCCATAAGATTGGCCGAATCATACAGCCTGCTATTTGAGGTCACTCCTACTCACACGGACTTCCAAGAGATTTTTGCAACTGGGCAAAACCTCTGCAGCAGCCACAGTGATAACCCAAGGGGCAGAAAGGAATCCACCCGTCTTAAGCTTTGGTTAGTAATTCCAGTTATATTTCACTGCCTGTAAAAGTACCAAAGTAACTCTGATCAGAGCCTGAATTCACGATGCTCTATGTACATCTGTGGGAGCTGTTTCTTCAAGGACTTAAGCGTATTCAGTAGATGTTCCAGGATCTAACAGCGACCATTGAAAATTTGCCCTTTGTGCAGGGTCACTCTGAATTTTTGGGCTTTTTTGCTGAACCCTGTGTTTGCTAGCTAGAAAACTCAGTGCGCTGGTAAAATTGGTATACTCCTGACTGGCGTATTTAACATACGTTATCAGTGGACTGATGCCCTTATTGAGCCAATGACTCCAGTGACTACGCAAACATGACTACTGGCCTGCCACCTGTGGCCTGGCTGTGCAGGCTTAAGCTGCTAATTCAACCTGTCCAAATAAAACCTTGTGACAGACTTAAACCTTCCTTTTAAATATTAAGCGCCCATAGGGTAGGTCCTATTGCCCATAGGGTAGGGAAGGGGGCATCGAATTTAAAAAAAGGATGTGTAAGTTTAACATTCCACACGTCCTTACAGTGAAAAAGCATAATTGTTTTCCTCGTTTTCCCGCTTCCTTCCTTCCCTCCTCTCCCTCCATGATTCTTTGATTTAATTGATGTAACTATGTAACCTGTAACACGCTGATTCTCATGTAAAGCGCTCTGATACTTCTGGGTCTATCCAGCGATATATAAAACTTTTCAAATAAATAAAAGTTCTTTTTACTGTAGCAATGCTGTCTGCTTCCGTAGGGAAACACTGGATTACATTATAACACCTTAAAATGCTAATTTCGGATTGCTAACAGCTAGAGAAATATTTTAAGGACTCATTTGAAAATTCAAGTTTTACCCAACTATTACAGAAAAGGTACTTTAGAAAAATTACCTTTTGCCTGTCTAAAGCCTTGGGAGGCCTTTCTGTAAGTATTTAACTGTCACCTGTGTGGACTGCTCTCTGTACAGGGGCACTGGACCTTGGGTGTGAGGTGGTATTGTCCTCCCTTTGACAGGATGGCCTCAGGGCCCATTCCAGACCCTTCATGCACTTCAAAGTGGCCTCCCCAGACACAGGCAGATGTAGCTCACACCTGATTCTGCCTTCCTCTTTGACCTTCTAGTCAGCCAGGCACCGCCTGAGGTGTGAGGGTGGGCTGCTCAATAAACAACGTTAGAGGGACCCTGACTGTTTCACATATGTGAGGAAGGTACAGGGAGAAAACCTATAAACTACAACAAAAACTTCCTACACTTATTTATTTAAGAATTAGGCAGTATGTCCATGTAATAATATAGACCCCACAGACAACAGTGTATTAAGAACATGTCATTTCATTTATTTTTAAACATGTCAAATCATTCAGTTGATTCTTTTTTTTCCTCTTTTTTTGTTAATATAGAAAACCTATACAAATATGTTTACATATATAAAACAATTACAACCTATCTTAAAAGACCCACACCATATTGATGTTGAATACACTGCCAATATGGCACATTTGACTATACATTCACAATAAACAAACAAAATGAAAAAAAACACAATATACATAACAATGAGACAATAATAACATAAGACCAGCGCTGGTCTTATGTTGTTATTATTGTATTCAACATCAATATGGTGTGGGTCTTTTTAGATAGGTTGTAATTGTTTTATATATGTAAACATATTTGTATAGGTTTTCTATATTAACAAAAAAAGAGGAAAAAAAAGAATCAACTGAATGATTTGACATGTTTAAAAATAAATGAAATGACATGTTCTTAATACACTGTTGTCTGTGGGGTCTATATTATTACATGGACATACTGCCTAATTCTTAAATAAATAAGTGTAGGAAGTTTTTGTTGTAGTTTATAGGTGAGGGTGGGCTGCCCCAGAATGGTTTAGAGTTACCAGCGAGATGGGCAATATTAGCATCCTCTTTGACATTGGAGGGTTGAATCCTGCTTGAATGTCATATCCTGCTGGACAGTGTGCTGGGGTTTACATATAATGATTGGGACGCTCATCACAGGAGGGAAGTACAATGCCATAACACTGACTACCCACTATCTGGTTGTTAAAAGATCAGCTTTGATTTTAATAGACGCCGGTCTCTGCCTTTGTTAGGGTTATAGGGGCTGCCTAAATCTGGATTTTAGTGTTCGGACACTAGTATTCCCCTAGTACTCTTTATGTGGCAAGCTATGAGCAAAGCATATGACAACTCTGCCCCTTTTACTTTGGGCCATGGGAAAAGAATTCAAGAGCTGTATCCATTTTAGAATATTGGCTCCAAAACCCATGTGAAGGACCAAACGCACATTTTTAATCTAGACAGTCAAAAGACTTCTTCATATCAATGGAGGAGGCTGTTGCTCTATTCAAGCGAGGATTGACTATGTTAATCACATGAGACAATCTACACACATTTGGAGTTGAGCTCCTGCAGGGTATTAACCCACTCTGATCCTGGTGAACCAAGACAGGAAGCGGTCTGTTGGCTAGCATCTTTCCTAATGCTTCACAATCAAGCTTTAGCTACAGTAGTGGACTGATACAATCCAAAATAAACATGATCTCCAGACGCCTTGAGCAACATCACTAAGGCAGTCTCATTGGTGGTTGGGGTCATCCCGCCTTTTGTTAAAGCTGTAAAAATAGATCCAAAAGGTGGTTAGTAACTGCTCCTGGACCATCCTGTAGAAAGCCAGGGGCAGTTTGATTTTGTCTGACAAAATATGAGTTTCTAAAACCTTCACCCACCCCAGGATCAATCACTCCCAAGTACTTCACTGTATGTAATGCTTTGTTGACTTTCTGCACTGCTTTTTATGCCACACATATAATTACTGGCAACATAGAGTGACAGTCCCAATGTCTGCCTCCAAATTCACCACCTGTGTATTGTTATAATGGATGGCTGTAATAGGTCAGTGTGGGGATTCAAAGTGGACAATTCTCGCCAGGAGGCACCCTGTTCCATCACCCTCCCAGTCAGCGTATCTGAGCTAGATACTCCTTACAGTAATTGAGGCAATGCCTCATGCGCTGTTCTGTGCAAGAGCATTGTTTTGCAGTCAAGTTCGGTTAGAGCTCCGGCTAACTGGGGACATTCCATTCTAGAGCAATCATATTCTCAGCTTTCCTCACCCTGATGCTTTTTTTTGTCAAAACTTTCTTTATTGAATTTTCCAGCGTACTTATCAGTGCAATGCAACATATCACAATTCCTGTATTGCATAGAGTACATTCTATAGAACTCACTTAGGAGCTGGCCCTAACAGAAGGCACAAATAAACAATAGTTTTGCTAATGAACACAAATTATGGATCTACATTTCCCCCCCCCCCCCCCCCAATCCCCTAATAAAGGTACACAAGGAAATACTTATCAATCTTCAGAGAGCAGGAGAGGTGAAACCAATCACTAGAGAGTAGGGGCACATATGGGTGGACACCTCCTTCCCCCATATCAGCCCCCCCGGTGGCATTCCTAAAATTGGAAGAGATGGAGTGCTAGCGTTCCTGTTGGACAGACACACACAGGGAGACCGAGAGATATTCCACCAGGGGACCCCCATATATATTCACATTTTTAAAGGAGTCAGAGAGAACGTCTGCCATGTGCTGCATCGTGAGGGCCTGCCATAGGTGGGAGTGCAATTGTGTCAGATGGCTCTTCTTTCTGCTTCCAGGCCACAGCTTACCCAATTTTCTCTGCACCCAAGAATAACCATAGGATAGATCTGTCACCTGAAGTCTGGCGTTTGAGGGTATCGGCACTCAAACCTAGAAGCACAAAGCACGCAAACCTAGAAGCACAAAGTCCAGGTTCTCTGGCACGGGATAGCCAAGAAACTTTAATCTGTGTCAAGACTTCCAACCAAAAAGGGCAGATTGTCAGGAAATCCCACCAGATGTGTTTAAAATACTCTAGTTGTCTGCACCCCCTCCAACATAGATCTTAAGTCATGGGAAAGATTAGTGAAGTTTTCATAGGGGTACTCAGACATTCAATGGACAGTCTGCTTTAGGTTCCCACAAGAGATCCCACATATACCTCCACGCCACTGTACTGGCCATATGGAGCAAATGTTTATCGAACTCCAGGGCAGACCATTCGGAGATCACATGTAATTGGGAAGCCTTGTAATAAAGGTGTAAATCCGGAAAAGGTACAAAAGTCTAGGTAAAACCATAATTGTGGCCCAACCATGAGATATACAGGGGTGCCCATCTCCGGAAGTCGGTCTTCTATTGTTGAAGGAGAGGAGGGTAATTTGCTTTAAAAAGAGCCAAAAGGTTGGGGGTGATCTTTATAATTAGATACGTTCTGTCTGATTTGGTCCATTGAAAGGGGGTGGCAGTCACCAGGGATTCCATCTCCCGCTGTGGCAGGGTGAGATTAAACAAATAGGATTTGGTCAGGTTGATACGGAACCCTGCCACTTGTCTGAAGAGCCTTAAGTCTATATTGATTCCAAAGAGGACCCAGGCGTGGCAATGTCATCAGCAAAGAGGGAGATTTTGTGCTACTCTGTGTCAAACAGAATGCAGTGGATGGAGGGTGACATTCGAATCATGGCCGCTAGGGGTACAATACTGAGAGTTAATAGCAATGGCAAGAAGGGACACCACTGACGCGTTCCCCTTTACAGATAAACCAGGTCTGATCCTACCCCATTGACCAGAACACGGGCCTAGTACAAGTAATTGGCTCCAATCATGGCGATAAATCGTTCACAGAATCCAAACCGTTGCAATATGTGGAACAAGAAGGCCCAATCCACCCAGTCGAAGGCTTTCTCCGCATCCAACGCCAGTAGAACCACCAGGAGTGATTTTTTTGGTTGCTTTCTCGATTAGATTAATGTATATGGCATTAAGTTTACCCCTGAGTGCTGTTATTCTCCACTGAATAGTGTGAGTAGGATTTTTTTCTTGTGTACCTGCTCTGCCGTTTAGAGCACCCGCCTCCAATGTTTATCTCTCGTGTCCTTTGTTTATTTAATGAGTAGTTAAGTGAGATGCATTTGCCTGGGAACACAGCCTTGAAGTAATCCCAATTGTTAGCCAGGTTGGTGTCCCTGAGGGTCATTATCTAATGGGTTTCTGCAGTTCCTCACAAAGGAGTCCGTCTCAAGCTAAAGCTGGTTGGAAGAACCAGCATCTATACTTTGACAGTGTATTGTCCCAAGTCAGTCAATGTAACTGGTGCATGGTCAAATTTAGTGATCGGGTGGATGGACATTGCCTGGAGTGCTGCCGAAAGGGTCTTACTTACAAACAAGTAATCTAATATGGAATAAGAACGATGGGAGTGTGACAAAAAAGTATAATCCTGATTGTAGGATTGAGAGTGCGCCACACATCTACAAGGCCCAGGGAAGCAATCTCTTGTTTCAGCGTTTTGGGGAAGCTGCCCACCTGTGCCCTGTGTGCGTGGGTATTGTCGAGTCTTGAATCCAAGGTAGGATTGAAATCTCCCATTAGAAAAATCTTTGTCCAAGAACCCCCACCAGCATTGACAACACCTTACTCAAAAATACATCTTGGTTAGAGTTAGGGCCATAAATAGAGGCAAATGTACACATGCGGCCGTGTATCTTACCTTTGACTGTTATCACCCTTCAGTCTTTGTCAACTTTACTGCCCTCGGGCTCAGGAAGGTGTGAAGAAAAAAAAAAAAAGCCAGCCCACTGTGTTTAGTCGTGGTTGAGGATTTATACGTTTCATGTGGGTCTATTGTAAAGCCACATCATGTCTTTGGTCAAGTAAGTATTGCCATCGTTTAGGACACTTGGCAGTTGAGTTGAGCCCTCTGATATTCCAGGATAGTGTAGTGATGACCATGACTAAAAAAGAGGTGGCAGCGTAAGCCACAGTGCCAGTGGGATCCCATGCCCCTCCAAGACATCTACTACTCGATCTCCCTCCACCCATAAACCAAACTCCGCAGTTCCATCCACCCAACTCCGCAGTCCCACTCTCGCCCCCCGTCTAAAGAGCAAAATTGACACCCCTGTACCTAACCCCCCCCCCCCACCCTCCCACCTCTCCCCTTTCCTAACCTTAACATAAAGCCACGGCTGACCTGGGTACCAGCCAGTAAACGAATAATGGCAAACGCAGGAGAAAATACCTTGGGCCTGGCGGGAGCAGCATCTCCAAAAGAGGATTAGATATGGCTCAGGATGGGAGTCCGGCATTGCTGCGCTGACTGCTTGTGTTCTCAAGGAGATCTTTGTGGCTACACCTCTGGGTGTAGCTCTCCGAGACACAGTGGCCTGAGTCAGGCCTCTCCCTGGTGGGGTAGATAAGAGGAAGCACCATTTTGGATAGCGGGGGCAGTGGGGAGGAGGGGTGGCATACTTTTTTGCACTTCTCCCCTGCCTTCACAGCAGAAATCAGATCGGTCTGTGGGCCCTGCCCGATATTCATCCTAATGGAGAGCTTGGAGACTGGCTGACCACCCTCACGCAGAAGGGAATGTGGGGTCTGAGAGGGGTCGGAGCAGTGGTGTGTTCTCCTCATCACCAGGATCGTAGCGCCGCTGATTAAGTCTGGGGGGCACTCTGAATCATGGAGTGAGGGTGGCATTGTGGCTCTGTGTGACTTGTGAGCTGTTCTAGACCCTTGAGGAGTCGCCTGACCCCACCCTCACTGAGTGACACCTTTTCGGGTCTTTTTGGGCCAGTAAGAATTATTATGCTGGTGCCGGAAAAACTTTCCTGGCCTGTGCGTCTCCATAGCCGTATCCCCCAAGTTGAAGTCAGATGCCACTCACTGCCCAACCAGGCCCAGGCTGACTCTACAATGTTCTGCTGGGTACCTCTATCATCTAGGGTCAGGCAGATGTCAAACGCTGCTCTCCGCACCTTGAGGTAGTCAGCCCCCCGCCGGGGCACAACACCCATCTGGTGGCCTCCAGTTGCACCCCGGGGTTAGCAAATGCATTGGCGATAAAGTCTATCCGCTGTGGTCAGCCGTGACTTGGCATCCTACTTGCTGCAGTGCCCGCGTGGATTACATCCACTCGCCCATCTTGGCCGGCCACACCCTCCCGCTGCTGTTTGAGGCATAGTCCCTTATATATAAGCCTTGAATGTCAATATTATCAAACGATTTGTAAGTGATCCTGCATTAGAAGTGAAAAACTGATCTCTTCCTTTTGGGTGCATTGGAACACTGCATAATCAAGCATTGACATCTGTAGCAGTTAGGTCCGTATCCATGCCAAAACTGCACCCCTCCCAACTGCAGGGTCATTTGCAACGGATTATGGTCAAATTAATAAATTGCTTAACTTCAGTAATGATCGCTCTGTTGGATAATCTAACTGCAGATTCCTCACGTTGTGAATATTATTCCCCAGGAGACAGACTGGATCTAGAAACTGGAAATCAGTACTCCTGCATGCCAGTAGGTGGCGTCATGAGGGGCATTACAGTGGTTCTACTCCAAATGTGGCAAGCAGAGTTTCATACAAGTGCCATCCATGCGCCCGAAGGCTTTCTTAGGTTGTGCCTCTGGGGGCACAGACAGCCTTTCGACAGATTGGCATCACCAGTATGCACATCGCTAAATTGAAACATCTCTACATGGAAAAAGCCCAGCTCACAGAACAGGGAGTGGGAGGGTCTGTGAGGGATGAACAGTCTCCATTAGAAAGATTATTGCAAAAGGTAAATAACGTATTCTTCTGATGGATACTTCAAGCTGCAGATTCCTCACCTTGTGAGCAGATACCATAGCAGTACCTCCCCAGGTGGTGGGTCTGTGAACTGGATAAGACCAAACGCCACATGCCAGCAGACTGGTTGCAGCTTTATTTCTGGTGGAATGAGCCTGTAAACTGCGTCTTACTCAGTGCCTAGCAGACCTTACTGGAAAGAACAATCAATCTGGAAATGATTTGCTGTTCCATGCCTTGCCCTTCTTTACCCGGAAAACTACACAAAGCTGATCAATCACCAGATGTTCTTTGGTGCAATCTATATAAAAGCTATGCGCCCTCTTCATTTCCAACTGATGGAGTCTCTCTTCCTCTTTAGAAGGAAGAGGAGGAGCAAACTAGGTCTTAAGAGTGATGGCCTGTTCGACACAAAAGGGAGTGATCACTATTGGCCCAAAAAAAAAAAAAGACTCAGGTGCTCAACACCAACTTCTCTGTGAAGAAAGTGGCATAAGTTGGGTTGACCGAAAGCCTGCAGCTTACACAGTCCAAGCTGAGGTTATGGCGATGAGGAAGACCATTTTCAATGCAAGAACGGTTAATAGACAACTGTGCAGTGGCAGAAAAGGGGTGCACATCTAAAAAGTGATAATTAAAATCATTTCTACTGTGGAATCACAAGGGTTTTGGCAGAAACCAGTGCTGCAAACCTTTCCAAAACCTCATCACCAACAAATAACCTATAACAAAGCCCATCCTTGCTGGGTCTAAGACAAACTTCGACAACTTTGAATCAGTTTGGCGGGTGCAGCACCAAGCAAAATATGTCCCAACAACTGGTGTACACGATTACGTAGAGAAATGCCTCACCACCAAAATGAGGTCAATGACCTCAGAAAGGTGGTCAACTGCAACTGCTCAATTTCCAAGCACAGAGATGTAGATTGTGCAGGCCCGGGTGCAGTACTCTGCCACTGAGACAGAAGATCCTCCCGGAACTGCAACTTTATCGGAGGACAGATGGTCATGCTCAGGAGTGCTGGGTACCACACTCTCCTAGCCCAATCTTGTGCCACTAGGATTACTTGGGCCAGGTTGTTTCTGATCTTCTTCAAAATTGAGGACAGGAGAGCCAGCACAGGGAGGCATGCCGGTGTCCCGTGCTGCACTCTAGGTAGAATGTACTTCCAAGAGAAAGATAGTCTCTTTGGGAACTCCATCACACTTAAGTGCACTCTAGGCAGTGTTTGAAAGATAGAGCCTGGATTCTTCCCAATCATGGAAGACACCCCGCACCACCTCTGGGTTTAACTGCCATTTATGGCCCAGCAAGCATCAGTAGCTGAATTAGTCTGCCCTGGGGTTTAGAAATCCAGCCATTTGGATCATCACCAGAGAAATTACCTGGCAGTATAGCACCTACTTGCACAGGACGCAAGAACCTACTCTACATGTTACAGTACCACAAGTCTGTGGAGTTTTTGTGAGCACCTGCACTAGTCTTTCTCCGGTTGTGGGCAGAAAAACCAACACCAAGTAATTCGCCCTCAACTCCAAAAAACTGATGTGGATTCAAGCTTCCACCAGAGACCAGAGGCCTCGGATCTACACCTCTACCAGATACGATGCATCAATCACTGTTAAATGTGGATGGTGTAAGAAAAGGGGCCAGTCACTGACCCAATCGGTGTCCAGCACCGTGGTCTTTGGCAGTCTCCTTTGAAAACTGGTAACAATCCAAAATGTCCCCCGGAGCTATGGCCACAGGGACTTTAGGTCCCACTGCAGAGCACACATATGCCACCTGGCATGTTTCCTCAGCACAATGCAAGGGGTCAACAATCCGAGTGGCCTCAAAGTCATCTGCAATGGCATCCAAGAATATGGAGCTCATAGCTTGAATGTCCTTGACTTTCTGCTCCAGGGGAGAAGACAAAACTATCCCATATCCAGTGTAGCTCATATGAAAGAAAGCTTCTGTGAAGGAGTCCGGTAACTTTGGCACATTGATAGTGCACCCCAACGATATAAGGAGGTTTGGCGGCATCTGGAGATTGTAAAAAGAGTGCCATTAGCAAGCCAGTCTCCAACAGCCAGTTGTCCAGGTGGAAGAAGTCTGGTAACACCAAATTCCAAAAGGGGTGTTGTGAAAACAGCTAACACTTAACATATGGGGCAATGGTGAGGGCAAAAGGGAACACTGAACTGGAAATGCTCCTGGCTCATTGTGAACCGAAGGTAACACCTGTAAGCCTGCAGGACAGGGCTATGGCAATAAGTGTCCTGCAGGTCCAATGCCACCATCTAGCCTCCGGGGTGGCAGACCGACAAGACTTTTTCCACCCAGAAGAAGGCATTCAGAGGGGCGAGATCGAAAATAGGATGAAGGCATCTGTCCTTTGGCACTAGAAAGTAGCAGGTGTAACATCCAGCTCCTACTTCCAATGTTCGACTCTCTGGTCAAAAGGGCTGGCCCTTCCTCCAACAGGGTAGAAAGAAATGTGAGGGCGTAGCCCAGATAAACTATTTGAAGGATACACTTGCCTGAGATAATGACTTGCCACACCTGAGGGAAATGTCAGATCCAGTCTCAGAAAGGGTGGCTGTGTGCCCGCAAGGACACTAAAGCGGTTATACGATTGCTGGAGGTGTGGGGACTGAGCTGTTCATTGTCCCTGATACATTGGGTAATATATTTGTGAACCATGACCTCGGCCACAAAAAGGCTGGAAGGACTGCTGGGCTGGCAGAAGTGTTTAACATTGGCAAAACTGAAAACCCCTGCCATAGCCACGATGAGTGAGAAATTGCTAGTGAAGTGCCACATGGGAGCAGACAAACATGCTATGGCCCTGCTTTTTGTAAACAGTTCCAGGGATGAATCCGGTTCTCACAAAAAAGAATGCATCAAATGGTATGTCCATTAAAGTCACCTGGACATCCCCAGAGAAGCCTGTGGACCTCCTTCAGGAGTGGCGAAGCGCCAAACTTGTTCCAATTGCCAGACAAACAGTAAGATGTGTCCAAGCCATAGCCAATGACCATCCTGAATAGTTTGCGTGAGATGGCAAAATCTGGGCCAGTGTCCCACAGGGCATGTGAGTAATGACTCAAGAGGTAGCTGGCACTGACCGAGCAAAGAGAAAAGCTCAAAAATGAGAATAAACATTTTCTAAACATTCCAAGGTGTTGTGACTTATAATCGGGTGGGAAAGACGTAAGGAATCCCCTTACTTTGAGACCTGTACCCCAAGTTCTCCAGCAGAAGACGCTGTGTAACAAAGTCAGGATCCTTTGGTGCTGGTCTTTGGCGAGGAGCCATTTGTCTGTTCACTCAAGGTCCAAAGCATGACTTTGCCCAAGCACCCTAGAGTATTCCCGAGGGCATTGTAGGCAAAGAGGATCTGTTGGTGACTAGCCTGGTTGTAGAAATATTAGTCTTTACATTCATTGTGACTAGGTGTAACCATAGTACTTTTGTTCCCCTCCACATTACTACAGCAGATGCACTTTGGTCCGTTACATGGCTGGGAGGGGGAGGGATGGGGGGGAGGGGAGGGGGTGGAGGTTAGATTTTTATGAGGTGCCTAGGCCACTGGCATCATGTAACTCTTCATACCAATTGTACTCATTATGTTGGGGAACTGTGTCAGACCCTTACACAAAATTGTAATTGTCAGAGTCTGTGCCAAAGATATTGTGCAATACCTGGGCTCTTAAGAAAGGCAGGGGCAAAGTATCTGAATCAGAGTGGGTGCCGGATGGCTGCTCCCCAGTAGGATTAGGATACGGCCTTCTGACGGAGGATGGAATGTATGAACTCAGAAATCTGAAACCATTCTTTGTGAACATCCTAACAAATTGGAGAAATGGTTAAACCCTGAAACAAGAACTTTCAGCCTATTAACAGCGGATTAGTGATACCCAGGATGCAGTGAAAGTTGGTAAAATGGAAAAGGGTTAGAGATACCCAAGATGCAAGTGAAAGTTGGTAAAATGGCTAAAGAGATGAAGGCTATTAAAAAATAAATTAAAAGGACCTAGAAATTTAAAATAGACAGAAATAATATGCGCATTTATGGCTTACCTGAAGGACAAAACGCAATTTCCTTCTTAAAATCAAATCTACTTAAAGTAAGTCAGATGACCCTGTTTGCATACAAAGGGCTCATCAAGTTGTATCAGAATGTTCTCATCTACTGATCAATCTAAACCACAAAGTATCATAGCCCTATTTCTGCATTACATGGATCTAATGTCAAAACCACGAAACCAGATTTTATGGCTGGGACATTTTCCTATCAACATGTTTCTAGTGCAATGGTGACTCAGAGCAAAGAAATCCTAGATAGTCCCCTGCAGTTCAAGCTATAAACGCTAAACTTGGTTTGGTTCACCCATCCTTTAACATACAAGGGCAAAACTAGGAATCATTACTGTATCAAACTTTGAGCCTTTATACATTTACAATGCAAACTAATATGAATGATTTGTAATTTTACCAGATGAAATCAAATATACTTATTATATTCAATGTATTTCTTTTTTCTCTAATGTGCAAGTAGTAATGGATTCCTTTTATCAATATGTATAGATTGTATTATGTTTTAATATATTACTGTTCATTTTCCTACGTAGTTTTCTCTTTACCCCTTTTTAATTCTGCTTCTTCACAGGTCTTTGTTAGTCAGAGTTTAACAAATGCTTTTTTGTCTGACATTCGTCTGGTTCAACTCATCCTAAGTTCCGAGCTGTTGTCTCTCTCTTCTATTGTCTGTTAAACTGATAAGTTTCTGCTATGAAATAAATATCTGGTGGTTTTCGTATGTTCAAAGGTAACATTTTCTTAAATGTATAATTATATCCATAGCGTATTTCTTGATTAAAATGTTATCTTGGGGGTCCTGCCTGCTACTGATTTCTTGTCCTTGGTTTGTCACCATTGTATTTCCTCAAATAATAGTCTATGGTCGAGATCATTCTGACTTCATACCATACCTTCTTTCTTACTATTTGAGGTTAACTTCCCCCACTCGATTTCCTTTCCCTTTTTATCACTCACATTTTTATACTATCTTGCTTTCAATCTCCTTATGAGTTTATTTTCCTGATAGTTTTTTTTTCAGTTACTATTAGGTTCTAATCCCCTATGGTATTTGTCATGATTCTCTTTAATATAACTATTATGTGACACACAATGTATGTATTATTACTAGGAATGTTAAGGGTTTGTGTAGCCCTGTAAAAAGGAAGAGGGTGCTTTCCCAAAGATCTAAAATGAAATATCAGATTGGGCTTTTACAGGAGACTCTTCTTTCCGAGAAGGATATTAATTCTTTAAAAAAAATGTATTACATTTATTTTATTTGAAAGGTTTTATAAAGCCGAACATGACCCGTCATGCAATATGACCAGGAAAGGTAGCAAATTTAACATGCAAGTAGTCAGTTAATTATTAACATGAGAAGGAACACTCCAGGAAATAGAAGGCATAAAGCAATACAAATGCATCACTGAACATTCAAAGAAGGCTGTAGAACTAAAGTAGAAGTTAGTTTGGGTGGTTTCAGGTCTATCTTTGCAGGTAGCTATTCAGGAGAAAACCTTTGACTACTTTTTTGAATTTGGCAATCAAGGGATTAGATCTGATTTAGGGAGAAAGAGCTTTCCAAATTTTCGGGGAGCCAGATCAGAGAAGGCTCGGTTGTAGGTTCTCTTCTTAAATTTTTGTGGTTTCATCAATAGATTCTTAGAGCTTCTTAGGGATCGATTTGAGCCGGTTAGTTCACGTTTTGTTTGCCAGGTAACCTGCAGTGTTATAGTGAAGTGCTGTGTGTGTCAAGCAGGCAACTTTGAAAAGAATCCTTGCTTCGAAGGGGAGCCACTTGAGTTGAATTAAGTCTGGTGTGATATGTTCACATTTTCTTGTACCCGTGATGAATCTGGCGGCAGAGTTCAGAGTAGCCCGTCAACCTTTGAAAAGTCCAGCTAGGGTCACAAATCTGTAATCCAAGAGAGAGGTAACTAGGGACTGGACTACAAGCTTCATGTCGTCAGGAGGAAGGAAGGGTTTGATTTGAATGACTTTGGAACTAGTCTCTGGAGGATATCTGGCAACAAAGACTTGTGGGTGAATGGGTGAACACCTTTTATTCCCCTCTGCACAATCTCTATGTGCAGCTTGATCTGGTTTATGTTCTAGCCCCATTAGCACTTAGTTCACCCAGGTTGATTACCTAGGCGGGACCATTTCAGATTGCAATTCTCTAAATCGCAAGGATATGCTGGGCGGCTCTGTACCATTAAATTGCCATGAAGAGGTTCCAACCTTCGCTGTTGGGAGGATGAGGTGTTCTGCACTACCTTCTGGGGCAAGATTTTGGGTTATTTCAACCTCAACCAGAACACTGCCCCAACTTGCCCAATTGAGTGGTATGCCTTTAGGATCAGGAGACTGTCCGAGCAGGAGTAGGAGCCCGTAGGGTACCTGAAACTGAGTTGAAGGCTAACAAAGAATCCCCGCTTCTTGGCAGATGCCCATAGGTAGATACTTGGCGACTCAAGACAAAACAATCAACCTGCTTGAGCAGCTTTGCTGCAATAATTATGCTGCACATGCAGTAAAACCCACATTGAAGTCGACAAGCCTAGCATTCTTTTGGACTGGCTGCTCGAACAGGAAAACACAGCCTCGACATACCTGCTCTTCGTTTGGACTGGGATGCGCACACACACACGTTGAAATCCACATCACCTCACTGATTATTATGCAAAATAATATGCTCCTGCCCAGACTGACTCCTGCAAGACTATAGTAGCCTTTCTAAATGATGTCCAAGTCATACTGGAACAGCACCAAGAACTAGACGTTCCCATAAATATTGGGGAAACAAAAGAAGCAGTACGTTCACTAGCGACTACCAAGAGTCCTGGCCCCAATGTACTCCCATTGGAGTTCGATCAGGCTTTCACCGACCTACCTCCGCAACTAGAACATCTCTATGAGACAGTTGCAACAGAGGCCTATCTCCCTTCGTCTCATAGAGAGGCCTTACTTGTATCTATTCTCAAACTCGGAAGGGACACTTCTGACCTATCCTCATTTTGACCGCTGAAGATTCTCAACACAGACTATAAAATCCTAAGCAAGGTTCTGGTGGAATGTTTGATACCTCTGATCCCCTGGCTTGTGCTCCCTGACCAGAACCTCTTTTTGCAGGGCAAGAGCACATCGCTGAATATCAGCAGGCACTTCAGGGTGATGGAGGCGGCTTTGGACTTGGGCAGCTTGCATGTTCCTGAATCTCGAAAAAGCACTTGACTCATTGAGCTGGACATACTTCTTTCAGCTGCTCCAGATATTATGGACTAGGAAGGCACACGATAAGCATGATCAGACTCCTCTACAGCGCGCTGAGAGCACTGGTACGGACAGGAAGGCTCGTTTCAGGCATCATAGGCATCCACATGAGCACCAAGCATTTCTGCCCATTGTTCATGAAGGAGGTATAGAAATGTTTTCAATTTTTTTTCATAGACCAAAACAGGTGCCTACTATCCCCTCTACATGAGGGGCATTGGAGGCACAATTATCAAATAGAACCCCAAGATTCCACGCTACCATAATGTAATCCGTAATGTTTAGGGGATTGGCGGTTGGGGGGGGGGTGAGGATACGGGGGTGGGGGGAACTTATCCACCTTAGGCCAAAAGTTGTAATCCGAACTGACCCCAGAGAGCAGAATTTGTCTTATTTTGAAGTCCAACAGGCTTGGCAGTTACGCAGTGCATTAGGAGAAATTGTCAAGAGTAAGCAGCAACAACGTAGAGTTAGCATAAGATATAGTCTGTACTCCGAAAGATTCTATTAGGGTAGCGAAGGGGGTCATGTACACATTAAACAATGTGGGACTTAAAGGAGACACGCTAGGGACCCCATAGTGCAACTGTTTAGGATTGGAGGCTAAATGGGGACATCCAAGCTGACTGAGACCTATTAGTCAGAAAGGAGCAGCGCCAACCCACAGCTGAACCGAAAACACAAATAGCCTCTAAGTGTTGCAAAAGTATCGCAGGAGAGACAGTGTCAAAGGGAGCGAATAAATCCAGGAGAAACAGTGCTACCAGTTTTCCCTGATCCATCGCTAGCCTTATTGTATCCAAGACTTCTAACAGTGTGGTCTCCATAGTAAAGCTAGGGTGGAAGCCTGATTGCGTAGGATGAAGAGCATTCTGTTCGAGAAAAGCAGCAAGTTGTTTATTTATCAATTTCTCCAAAAAAAAATTCAAAGATCGCAGCAGCGAGACAAGCCGAAAATTAGCCAGATTGGTCTTCTCCATCGTGGGTTTGTTTAATAATGAAATCAGCTTGGCCCGCTTCCAGCCACTGGGCACGGTGGCAAAAATAATTGACTGGTTAAAAGCTGGTTTAGAACTGGGTTAATAGCTGTACAGTTGGCGGCAAGACTATGTGGGGACAAAGATCATCTGGAGACCCTCATTTACAAGCCTTCAAGGCCAGAGGGGATTACTCAAGTGAAATCTAGGCAAATTCCTGTAGCACTGGTCTATAAGAGGGTATTATTTCTGCCTGCAGTGCCATAGGGTCGCTGGCCCTCAGCAGGGTCGAGTCCTTGAGATGTAAAGCATCTACAATAGTTTTAATTTTTGTGTCCAAGAAATCAGACAATTGTGTGCATAACCCAAGAGGAGGTATTAAAGGCTGAAGCAAAGCTTCAGGATGAGTAAACTAACAATTCTGAAATATTTCTCCAAACTTGTCAATCTGACCTATAAAGAAAACAGACTGAGCCTTCTTGATTGCGCGATGGTAAGTATTCAATGCCTGCTTATAATAAGTTTTATAATTGGGAAGCTAGTGACGCCTAGAATCCCTTTCCAATGTCTTGCAATTTTTACGAAGAGATTTTAGCGCCCCACTGAACTAAGGAGTGGACTGTCTTTTCTGGAGTATTAGCAGCTCTATATTTGATAGGTGTGGCATGATTAGCCACCTGTGTAAGCCAAGAATCCACTGATCGGACATCGACCTCCATATCCCCCATAATATACGGAGCGTGCTTGCTCAAGGCAAGACGGAACTCTGTAGAGGAGGCAGTAGCCCAACTACGAAAAGGTATGCAGGAACGAAACCTGCGTCCATGTGGGTCAAAATTCAGTGTCAAATGGAACTGGATAAGAGCATGATCAGACTGAGTCACAGAGCTAATATCAAGCACCGAGACTTGAATATAAGAAAAGATAGTGTCAAAGGTGTGACTAAGCTGAATCACAAACTGCACCATGTGTCAAGAAGCCATCAACTCCAAAAGAAAATGACCGCACTGATCAGCAGATTCATCCAAATGGATATTAAGGTCTCCTCCAAGAACCTTAAAATGGGAGTATTGGACCAATACTTTGAAAGAAATTCATTCAGAGAGGATAAAACCTTCCCTGCATGCCCAGGGGAATAATAAATCAGCACACCAGCCTTGGTTCTATTGGTGGAGACACACAGACACCCACCATTAGGTATTAGCACGATCAATAGATCTTAGGCTAGATAGATCTTAGACATAAGACCAACTGCTTGGCAACACCGGGCACCTGCCTTGAATCACGGGTCCATCCTAGATGCACCATGAATAATCAGTCCCTTTCCAAATGATAGTAACTATGGTCTTGCATTAAATATCCCACTCTGCCACCCACGACGGAAAGTTAAATCAGTGGATATTGCTGGACAAATTCCTACATCATGTCTGTCCAGTATGAAAGGTTTGATGGGGCTAATCATCAAGGTGTGTGGGCTCGATGTGGGTAGGGGAGGGGGTAAGTGTGATTACGAATGAGCTCTTTATCACACACAAAACATGGCCTGCCCAGGTAGCTGTAATAATTCGCACAGGGTGAATACCCTCATCCACTGCGCACCACCGAGTGATGACTAGGCTTAAACTCAACCTCTTCACCTGGAATTTAAGCAGAATAAATGAGTATTGTATGGCATGCCAAATGCTTGCCTACTTTAAGCAACATGCCATAGACATCTTGTTAATACAAGAAAAGCATCTCGCTGAATCATGATATAGTGCCTGTGCAGGGGGCTGATCCACTCACTGCTACTTCTCTTCCTTTTCCACCCATTCCAGAGAGGCAGCAATCATTATCGGGAAAGGGGTCCCGTTTAGGCTTCTACATAGGCCTCATAAACGGCGCCATCTACTGTTCCAGGAAATGCTTGGTTCGGAGTTTATCACAATAGTAAATGTGCATGGTCCTAACTTTGATGACTGCCTTCTTTGCCAATGTTGTGGGGCACTGGCTGCATCCAACCCTCATACCATACTATGGGCAGATAACTAACATCATCCTCCTCCCCGCATTAAATAGCAGCACTGTCGTTGTCGACCAGCATACCAAGGCACAAAATGAAATCATTAGAAGCGTGGTTGACATATTTCGGGAAACACATTATAGAATGGGTTTCCCGAAATATGTCAACCACGCCAGTGCTATGCTCAGCTGTATTGTACACGCTTCCTCATCTCAATTTCTGGCTAGGGCCACGAAATACAGCAGGTTGGCTGGACCATGTTAAATACTCATCACATACGCTATCTGTCCATTCACCAGTATTGCTTGCACTTAACATTCCTGCTAAAACACAAGCACAGAGTGTAGAGACTGAGCCCTGAGATGCTATTGGATCAGGCATTTCGCTCAAAAGTTCCTCAGGCCATCTTATTTCACTCCACTGAAAGTAAAGGCTCAGTGGCAACATACACCACCCTCAGTGAAGCCTTCAAGGTTGTAACTGTGAAAGCTACAGAGGGATAACTTATCAAACACAGGCTAGGTATTTAAAAGAGTTGTGCTGAAAAGAATGAATTAACGACTTAACTCTTCGGCTTCTGCAAAGATAGATCCTGCACAGACCAGACTGTAACACAAAGCAATTCAACGAATAAACTCCACCCCTAATGTAGTCATCGACTATGAGAAGGCATTCAACGGCGTGGACAGAAAGACCCTTTGGAAACTCCTATGCCACTGCAGTGTGCCAGATAAACTTGTAAGAATCATCAGGAACTCTTATGAGAGAATGACCTCCAAAATAGTCCATGGAGAACAACTTGCAGAAGCCTTCCAAGAAGAGGAAGGGAGTTTGCCAGGGTGGTTTGCTCTCGCCTTTCCTCCTCCTGCTTGGATCATGAAGACATCCACAGCAAGGAAAAGAAATGGGATCCATTGGACTCACCTTGGACGCAGCTCAACAATCTGGACTTTGAAGATGACCTGGCCCTACTTTCCCATACTCATCTGAAGATGCAAGAGAAAACCAACAAAGTGGCAGCCACATCAGCACAACTTGGCCTCAACATCTACAGGGGAAAAATCAAACAGCCAGCCCAACTGCAGTCACTCTTGCAGACGACGCACTGGAAGAGGTTAAGGCCTTCAACTACCTGGGCAGGGTCATAAACAAGCAGGGATTCACAGAAGTAAACGTCAAGGCAAGAATCTGCAAAGCAAGGGCTGCCTTCATTCAGCTAAACAAGATCTGGAGCTCTAAGGACCCAACGCTGCAAGCCAAGTTCAGGCAATTAAACACCAACGTAAAATCAGTCTCTGTATGGAGCAGAAACTTGGAGGAAACCAGTGACCACCACGAACAAAGTCCAGACCTTCATCAACACCCGTCTGAGTAAGGCCCTCCAAATCCACTGGCCAAACCATCAAAAACAACCTATTGTAGCAGACTTTCCAACTCGCTGTTCATGAAGAAATCATCATGACGCTGGGACTGGATAGTTCACACCCTCCGTCAGCCTGCATCAAACACCACCAGGCAAGTCCTCACCTGGAGCCTTCAGGGAAAAGAGAGGCCAACAAACAGCTGGCATCAAGGTATTTACGTCGACTGCAAGAGATGGGATACACCTGGAGTCAGACTGAAAGAAAGTCCCAGGAAAGAGATGGTTGAAAAGTCCTGGTTGATGGGCTATACCCCAGGAGGAGTAACAGACTCAAGAATGGGGAGACCTGACCAGTCTGTAGTCCGACATTAAGAAATCTTAAAGAATGGGAGATCAGCCATTACCAGAGCTTCTTAAATGCTCAAATTTAAAAAGTTTGGAGTGCTGTGAGACCTCAGGCCAGGAGGTAACATTTCTTGTCAAGTATGCAGCAGCCAGATAATATGAAGGTCATCTGCCCACACATTAGACCACCCTGTGCCTCCGCCGATGTGATCCAGATTTAAAAAAACAACAAAAAAAACACAATTCAAGCAGTTCATAAACACAAAGATATATTTAGAGCATTTGTTGAGTAGTACGCCGATCTCCATCTAAAATGAACACCCTTAAGGTGGACATACACAGATACCTCAATAAAGGGACCCTTGCCTGGCTAGACCCAGCAATGGAGTGTTCTGTCCCTTGTCCAATTCGTCCAGTGTACTAGAGCACAAATCTTCAATAAAGTCTAAATGAATTCAAGAACTCATTGAAAATCAACAATATACATTTCAAGTCATGACAACTAGAGACAGATCTAATTGAACACTGGAATGCACGCAAGTATATGTAGGTACAATCAATCAATATTAAAGTGCATCTTCTGAGGTCCAGGGAGTCCTATGTACAGGAATTCCATGATAGTAGCAGACTGGAGGTGGTCTTGGGATTAAGGGCGATGGAAGCAATCACCTTCATGTTGACTGGGTATTATGGATTTACCGTAGAACATCTTCAACCCACCATCTTGTGCCTACCATCATATGGTCCCCAAAGAGGGTACCACGTCTCCTTATGTATGTGTATAAATACAGTTTACATCCACAACACTGTGTGATTTAGGGGTCCTAGTTATGAGAGACTTGACACATTTTAACCACAAGTAAACTGTAGTTTCCTTTCACTAGGGAGACCTGCCAAAGAAAAACACTACAAAATAATTAATTCGGCAGCATTGTACAGTGGAAGGGTCCTCCAATTCTATACATGCACACAGAATATCATGGGCGGTGTGCTGAAAAATAAAAGATTTTGATTCTAATTTTGGATTATGCTTCCAAGCCACCTATTTGATTGTTCACTGCACAACAAAAAGGTATTTGCCTCACAATGTAAACTGACTATATTAAAAGGCAGATACTTTTTGTTCAGTGTACAACTGCAAAACGTTCACTCCTGCGAGTTAATAAAAGTCTAACATTATATTAAATAGAAACATATTTGGGTCCACCATAAAGAGCACTCTTTTTAAACAGGCAGAGTGAGACAGCACACATTGATGCAATGGTAATTCTTAGTTGAAGGCAAATCGCATATAGAACATTAGGAACTAACTATACACTGCAATTGTTTACATTGATTCAGAAGGCCCTTGGCTGCATTAGGCACATGAATATCACAATTCAGTCTCTTTCGTGAGATGTAATACCTTACATCCTAAATAGCCGTTTTAAAAGAATGTTCCCGACTTTAAAAAAAAAAAGAAAGGATGCCTAATATGTTGGCAGGGAGGCAGCATCCTGAATCTAGGCCGTATGAATGTCACTTTATAGTTGAGCTTTTTTCTTTCAGTTAAACAATAATCAACTCCTAGCCAACGCTGCAACAACATTCTGCCAGCTAAGCAAGCTGAGGAAGAAGAGATGCAACTACTGCAAATTTATAAAAATAAAGCATACCCTAAAGTGTACCATCTGTACAGAGAACTGAAATGCGGTTGCTTTATGTAACAAGAAAAGTTTTATTGCAGTGATGCACAGTAAACACAACGTTCAAAAGTCAACAGCAACTTCAAATAAGGGTTCTGTCTGTATTCTGACATTTCAGCCTCTGGCTATAAGATAGGAGTGGGATATGAAGGTACCTGCTAGAAAAGCCTTTAGACTCAATCACCAACCTCAACTATAATAATGCCCCACTTTGCACCATGTCACTGATCAATACAATCAAATTCCTCCAACACAAGGTATTTCAGCTTCCTTGTAATGCAATCTTGGTATTTCGTTTAAAAAGTGGGGACATTCTGGTATTACATTTTATTAGTGAACACAGTGTTGTTGAAATGTGGGGCTTCTATTAAAACAAGCAATAAGGTACGGCCAGCAGTCACCATAAATATACGTAGAAATGTATATAGGCTATAGCTAGTAAGGGATATATTGCAGACCTCATTTAATGATTAACTGCACTCCGCTCCCCCCCCATAGTGTGGTGCAGGATTCAGCATGCAGCAAGCAGTATGTTAGTTTATACAGCAGAGCACATTAAACTAGATATTGACCTTTCATGCACTATATCTGCAGTCAACCACTAATTTGGATAGAATACAAAACCTGTCCAGGCAGGTTTTCAGCAATATTCGATTAAGTACAGCAGTACGGCTCTACACCCTCACTAGTAAGCGGAACGAACGTCCGCTGTAAGTCTTAACATACAGACCACTTAAAACAAACCGTTAATGCTGCTCTGGTTGCAGCACAGAAGCTAATAGCGCGCAGAAATGGATCAAGTACGGTGAGATAAGTTGTTGCAAAATGCGTATCGTCGCTAACACTTACATATCTCATACAGAGAAGTCGGTAATTCTAGTGCACATTGAGGTGGCTGGCTATACTTACAACTACTGCTCCAGGACTTGAGCAAAGACTTTATGCTCATCTCAAAAAACAGAGAATCCTGGAGGCTCAACATGATGCTTTTGGCAGCCAGAGCGGCGGCGGCAGGGGCCCCTGCTTGGTGTGGTGGGAATGCCTCGTCACACGACGGCCTCTCCTCACAGGCGGCAGCAGCAGAGCGTTAGCCTCCGGTGTCGCTGCTTCATTGCCATGCAGTAGCAGAGTGACGCACAAGTAGAGTAAAAACGCTGCTGAATGCAGATGAAGTCCCAAGTACAAAAAACGCTCACAAGTTTGCAGAGAGGGGCCTGAAGGGCAGCGTCACCTTTCCTCGTGCAGTGACGCAGCGGGGGCAAGGCTCGGGACGAGGTGGGGAGATCGGGCTCTGAAATGCAGTACGCAAGGCTGATTTTGTAGGTAATTGTGTTCGTAAGCGGTCCCGTGCTGTCCTGAACTGCAACCTTCAACTTGTTCCGGTGGCTTCGGTGGAATCAAAATGGATTAATGAAATGACACCGGATCCGCGTATCTCCTTTCGAAAACAGCTGGCGAAAACAGTTCCAATCCATTCCGCACTGCTCCCAGCTCGAACAAAAAAAAAACGCCGTGCTCGTCTCGCGAGCAGTACATTCTTTCCACAGCACCACACACCGTCACTAAGCGGTGACTTTTCTGCATGCCTGTGACGAAGCAGAGAACAGCGTCCCTCTAAAGCCACTGGAGATAATGCTGGCTAATGGAATGGGTGGTGATGTAATGGATGCTGGGCATCGGAGCCCGTACCAGCTCGCTGAAAACAGCACAGCCCACTGCCAAGTTTCTTCCGGTCTCGTAAGAACCATTGGTCTTTAAGGTCTCATTTCCTAATTGCAGCACCAAGTGAGGAAACGATAAGAAAGAACACTGTAAGCAAACCTTGACTTAAAACATATATAGTTATAAAACGCAAATTTGACTATATTTAGATAAATTATACGACGCACGCCTTCTCACATACAATATTAACGCAATTAACTACTCATTACGTACAGAGTCTCTAAAAAAATAAAACGTGAATTAAAGTTAACAGTACTGTTATGTCAAAATATTCTGTCCTCGGGAAGAAACTTCGAGCAGTTTAGAAACTTAGTAGATTCCAGCTTGTATCACTGAACGAGCCTTGGAGGGGGATCTGGGGAGCCCCATTTCGGATGTGGAATTGGCTGAAAGGATGGGGACCAGTTTTGTTAGTGGGGGCCAGTTTTGCAGAGGTGCTTCAATATCCTGCCCCCCGTGACAAAAGCAGCAAGCAAACATTTCCAGCCTCCCAGGGCGAGGCAGCATTTCCCCCTGGGGCTGGTGTGAGAAAATTGCCAGGGCTGGTTTCGGTTCCCAATCCGGCCCCGTTGAGGATGGTGTCCATTAATGCCTGCTTCATTAGTTCATTTTAACTTCATGCACCACCTGTGGGCCTTAATAAAAATTAGTCCAGACTAGCCCTCAACGTGTCGCAGGTTTCCAGTAGGGGCAGTAGATGTTATGCATCTAGCGTGGGGTTGCAGGCAGGTAGGGGGCCTTCTGGCGGAGAGCAATTGTAAGGCTGAACCGTGTTACCGCTCTTACGATTTAGCGCATCGTCTGAGTTTACTGGTGCACCCCAAAAACGTAAAATGACATACCGATTCATGCAGCTGGTGACCGTGCTGGCAAGGAGGCAAGTGGTTATTACTTGGATGAGGAAGAGGGCTCCTTCAGAGGAGCTTTGGGTTATAGGATGTCTCAAAATGGGCAGTGGCAGACAAAACGCAAAAGCCAAACTACCAGTTGACTTGGAAACCTGGGTGTTGGTTTGCCGAAAGTTCTTGGAACCCGGAGGGAGGTGAGGAGGCGGATGATGCCGAGGGCAGTGATGACCCAATGTAACACTTGGGTACTCTATGCGGAGGTGTTCGAAACAGATTTAAATTTGATTTGTGATGTTTTACTATGGTGTAGGGCTATGTCTTTGCTTCCCCTCACAGAAGCTCACTAATGTAATTTGGAAATTCATATAGGCCCTGTGTGGCCCTTAAGGGTCTGTATTCCATCTTGCGGAGTTGCTGCCTCGTTGTTTATGGTCATGTTTCTAAACTGACAAAGGTTTTTTTTAAAAAGTTAGTCTAAACGATGGAAGCATAATACTAGCTTTATCACACTACTATGAATTTTATAACACTGTTTATATGGAGACACTTTTGGGAACAGTAACCTCTCCGTATCTTTTGGAAGAATATTTTGCTCTCAAAACACTAGAATGGATATTGAAAAATAAAACTGAACTCTAGGAATCTCGCACTGCTAGAAATGGCAGGGACAAGTAATGAAAACTATGCAGGTACCTTGCAAGATGGTCAGCTCAGTATTCCCAATAGGCCTTCTCTTCCAATGTGATGCAAGCCTATTATAGCAGGGATGTGGAATTCCTATAGCCTAACTCCCAGGAAATATTGTTTGGGGTCAAGGGCAACAAGTTTATGTGTATTTTGTCCTTGGGACAAATAGGTGCAACCCCCTCTGCAGCACAAACCCTTTGGCTGCCAGTTTGCAGTACCAAGTTATGGATTAGGAAGGGCACTGTCTGCAGTTAAGATAATTTTTTTGTCCATATGTGAATGCTGTTCAAACTTGTCTTTATGGTTAATTAATTGAAAGCCTTTATTATTAGGGTGAGTGCTCCAAGTAAATGTTGTAAGCACTGACTGCACTACTGACAGTGGTTCCAGTATAAAAAGGTGTACACGTTTTCAAAGTTTAGCAAAATGAGACTATGTATAATGCTCCCATAATGCTCTCTAATTTGATGCAAATATTTGCTGAAGCTTGAAAGCAAGATTGAGGATTCTTTGCTTTCAAAATAACGTGTTCATAAAAAAAGGACAGCAGGAAAAAAAAATCTCGCTAAATTACTCTAAAATGTCAGGTATGATTTCTTTCCAGCATAGTTTAGTAACATGTGTTGGTGCATGCTAGTATTTCCCAAAAATATTTATAATGGAAAAGCAGTGTAACCAGTTTCAATAAGATTATGGGAAACAAATAACAAGCACTGGCAAAGCCAGTAGGTCTGAAATTGGTGGTCAGCTTTTTAGTTTTGTCAATGTGTGACTGGTTTTGGCATGGCTTTTGTAAAACCTTATTGGTGTGGGAGCTGCCGGGCCCTCACCATTATAACTTATATACGTTTTTGGTGTCAAAAAGCACTCACTGCCATAGTAGTTACTGGCACTGAACAAAACTACTTTTTATGCCCATATGCTCCTTGTGAAAGAGCAGAATGCGGTCACTCACAGTGAAGCCAGCCGATACAGAGAAAGATACAGAATTTTAATAAACGCAAAAGGTCATGGCAAAGCCAGACCAAATTTTGGGCCCAATTATTAAAGAAAGTCTCAGAAGTGCACCCATGGTATATGTGCTTGCATTAGGTGCAGCTATACGGCTTTGGTGAATTCCCAAGAATTTACAGACGTAGGACAAGAAATCTTACTCCTAGAAAATATTTGTGAACTGCATTTTAGCATGAACACATATGCATGTGTAGATTTGCTCATGCAAACACTCAGATTTTCGCAAGTTCACTTTCCCGCCAACCACTTTTTTCCCCAACTCTGGAAGAAGGTTCACGTCTGCCATTGTCTGGAGTAAATTTCCAACATTTCTTAGTATGGGAAAAGATTAGAAAAGAGTTGTTGAAAACCCTTAAAACATGCAAATTAGTAAAAGGGAATTCTAACCTTGGAACTATTGCTTACCACTACCTTCAGCCCCAGTATGTAGATCTGCAGAAACGTGGCAACATAAGGGATTGCAAGTACTCAAACACTACTATGGTATGAGCCCTGACATAATCAGAAAAGCTATAGCAGAGCTCTTATATAATGAGATTGCTGCCATAATTTGTCACCACACTACATGGCATCAAAGGGATAAGTGGATTTTGTTACAGGACAAGTAGATTTATGAAGCAACCTGCCCCATGGGCAAGCAAATATTTTATTAACTTCCACATCCCTGTATTCCAGTGGTCTCTACAACGCCATCTTACTGGCTGCATCATTTAATGTGAACAAGATCTTTAAATAAGGCAGCCCATAGGGCAGATTACAACTTGTTAATGCTTGAAAGCTCCAGTAGCATTAAACAGAACATTCACTAATCTAGCCCTGCTCGTCAATGGATTCAGAGTATGGGATGCAATCAGTAGGTATAGACTTTTCGGCCATAGGATCAGATTTTGAAGTGGAAATAGTAAAATATGCCAGGACAGATACAGGACGGTCTACAGCCAGATAAAACCATGAATATATTGGACGATCAAATAATAGAGTGCTGGATAGAGTGTTGGATGGCTATGTGCCCGACAGCACTATTTCTCTGATTTACAAGAAACTCATCAACGATCGCGCAGACTTGCTGCTCCGTCTGAGGGAGGCATGGACAGGCGATGGCTTAGAGCTGGATGATGAGGACTGGGTGTCGGCGGTGGCCTCCCCGAAGGAGGTGGCGATCCCGGCCCGCCTCCGGTTTGTACAGCTGAAGATCCTCCATAGAGTGTATGTCACAGGGCCCGGTTTGCTGCGTATGGGTTATTCGATGGATGGATTGTGTAAGCGTGGATGTGGCCTGCCGGGCACGTTCCTTCATATATTGTGGGAATGTCCGGAGATTGTGCGATTCTGGAACGGTATCCATACCGTACTGGAGGGGGTCACGCACGTGGCCCTGTTGCCAGAGGCTAGGAGGTGTTTGTTGAATGTCTGGGAACCGAATGATTGCAATGCGGCACAGACGCAGTGGGTGACCTTGGGGTATATGGTGGCTAAGCGTAACATTGCACAGCTATGGGGCTCCCCGAGGCCACCCACGGTTGATGTATGGAAGGAGAATATGGACTGGTGTATGTTTAGGGAAAAGACGGTGTATGTGGCGAGAGGTAAGCCAGGGAAATGGAGTAGGGTATGGGGTCCGTGGAATTTATATCGAGGCCGTATCTGCGCCCCGCCTTTGCCATTAGAGGTCGATATTGCTTTGACCCCCTAGCTGCGCATTCTGCGGGAGTGTGTGATGTGTGTTCCATGCTTTGTTTTCCCATTGCCCCCCTTCACCGCTTCTGGACCAGAATAGTTATAGACACTGTATGTTGTTCCCCGTCCTGGGAAGAGCACGCTGCTATCTCGGACTCTCATTGCCTTGAGTGTGTTTTATGTTTAATAAAAAATGAAACCGTTGTCTTAAACCGCTCCTGGCCTATGGCCATGGTCTGTTATAGGTGCTTACGGACTGCCGGGTGCTTTGCCGCTGGTTCATTTGAATGTATGGCGTTACACTGCGGGCCCTCGGGCTCTATAGCGGCCGGCCCTGGTGGTTGTAGGCCCTTGTATGTCTTTTATTGTGTGCTAACGGTTTCTAATAAAATACAAATTAAAAAAAAAAAAAAAAAAAAATAATAATAGAGTGCTGTCTGAAAGTAGAATGGACAGCTAAATCTCAGGTCGCATCAGAAAACAGTGAAAAATAGCTCTAAAACTTATGTACGGCATTAACCCTTCAATCGAGACTTAAGATTATGGTGTCCCAGTGATTCAAATAAGAAAAGTACCTTTAAGAATTTACAACAAGACGGATAAATGCCTATTGTTTGGAAACCAAATTTATTTCATAACCCTCTATGCTGAAACAAACCTCCAAAAACACCAATGTCCGTGATCAAATGCCTAAGCAAGCCTGCAGAGGTTGTGAAAAGTCTATAGCTCCATGACTGTAATGGAGCTGTGTCGAGCATGAAGTGTTAAACCAGAAATCTAAAAATACAAATTGAGAACAATGAGCATGCCCCACTAAGGCAGAAGCAAATCACAGAATATTAATCATGTGAGACAGTCCAAACGACTAATTTGCACACTCTTTCCTATTCAATCCACAGGCTTATCTTTAGTAAGGCTTTTGGTTTCCTTAATGGTGTCCCATTACTTATCTGTAGTGTAGCTCCAAACGTTGAAACATGGGAGAGCTGGAATACATTCTGGCTTCCTTACAATATATTGTGCCATTCTAAGCAAATTACTTAAAAACGGTCTACGGCACAATAGCTGGAGGCAAAAAAGTTTACAGTGTGTTCAACACAATCAATTCCTTCACTCATCTGAAAATGTCTACCTTTTGCCTATTGAAGACTTCGTTCTGGGTGGAACAAGATATCTTGGTAGACTGAAATCTCACCTGGAAGAGATAAAAACGTTTGGTGTTGCTTTGCACCCTAAATACGATATGGATATACCACAACCGTACTGCCTGCCTATGATAAAAAGTAGAACAATCATTGGCATAATCTAAAGATCCAGCCTTGTTGATCTTTTGTTTTGGCAATGCTTTTGCAGAAGTGCAGCATCCCAAAAAAATAAATTCATGCAAAAGCATGATTACAGGTGATCAGGTTTTTTTTAAATTTAAAAATTGCCGAATATTGTTTGAGTGAAACTGCTTTTCCAACAGCGGAACAGTCAACCAGCAAACGCTAGCAAGAGGGCCCGCCAGAAAGAATGTGTGTGTGAGAATATATATATATTTTACCTACTGGCGGTCGCCAGTAGGTAGTTATAGTTAGGAACTAGTTTCCATAGGAAACTCGTTTTTAGGTCTCGCGCCTAGCGTTGCAGTGCTGCTCCCAGCTCGCGCAGCGCTAGACCTCTTGTAAGGGGGGTTTGAAAGCGGCCCACACGCTTGTGCGCGTGATCTGGCTTTCGCCGGCAGGCATCGGCGTTCACGTGCTTAAAAAAAAAAAAAAAAGGCACGCGATTGGGCAAAGGCGGGCGCATGTCCTGCCTTTGCAACGCCCATTCCCGTCCGTGTCTAGCACGCGCAGCAGCGCACGTTCGCCTCGCTTGCCGCGCTCCCGCGCCTCTGTGGTGCGAGCGCACCACTGGTTTTAAAAGGGTTGATGTATGTTCTGTAGAACACCTCTTCCCAAAGAGTCTTGAGGCTGGGAGACTGATATAACGAAATGAGCAACTCATCAGAGTGTCACCCATATAATAATTGTGTGTATAGAGCTTGCGGACTCAATCGTTCGCTAGCGCTGTGAATGACTAACTCACTCCAGTGGCGCTCGACCGACCCCATTCACATCAAATACGTAATCAATTCTGTACAGCTCTGCCTCTGGTTTAAATAGCTGCAGTAGATTCCGCAAACCAGAGGGCTCTTTCAGCACCGGATTACTATAAGGACCATGATGAACCCCGTATTTTCATCGCCTTTTGTCCCTCTGAACCCCTCTTTCGTGACTGCGACGCCTCACGGGAACCTTAGTCAAAATAATACTTTCACATGGGACGCGGAGTGGGTGCCGCACCCCCACCCTCCCTGCACCCCCATACCCAGCACCTCACACATACAGGCATTCAATTCAGCCCATGCCTCACTGCCCCTCCGTCGAAGACAGGAAAGCGACAGCCTGAACCATTTAGCAGGGCTGTGGTGCCACAGTTAGTTTATTTTTCCACTTTTCCAGGGCGCCGCACGTCCCGCTTTAGCTTCAAGGAGCTGCGGCCACTTCTTGGACCCGAAGGCGCTCAATGGTTAGTGTTGCACTGAATAGCAGGACTCGCATGTACGAAGGGTACAGAAGAAAGGCGGGGCACACTCGCTGCCGGTGTTCGTGTGGGTTGCTAGTTTCGGGTGGGCACAAGGAGAGAGTTGCGAAATGCCAAACGAGGCTGCCACAGGCAGCTTTACATCGCCCCCGAAAGCTCCCAAGAAAAACGTCCCATTATTTCCAAATAATTTATTATAGGCTGGCTGGAATCTCGCCTTCAGTACTAGACCACAAATCGTCTGATCTTGGGCACATCACTGTATTTCGCCGTACCTAAAATTGCAGTGTAGGCACTGGAAATGCACCAGGCCCCTGGTAAGTGGAAGGGAGTACGACTGCCATTGACGCCTCTCGGAGGGTTTATTGTACTGAGTAGAGCTAAGAACACCGCAGCCTCGTCTCTGGAGGCAGGAGTGGCAGCTTCAGTCCCCTCCCCTCCTCACTCCCACCGCTCCTGATGTTCAACCACTTGTGCCCGGCCACAGCAAGCCTCACTCGCTGTACCAACACACTGCAGGCACCGCCAGCCATCACCCATGTGTGCCCCCACACTAATTCTCACCCGCTGTACCTCAAAATGACCCTGGCATTGCTCCTGGCTCAACTGCTGATGGCCAGGCTCGACACGCATGTGCCACTCGCTGCCCTTCATACAACATGCCACTCTAAGGTTATTCTGCACACCTGCGGATGCTCAGGGCACACGTGCCCCTCTGAAACCCCGTGTGAAGCCCCCCTCTCCGTGCTGGCCAGTCACATTCTCCCCCACCGAAGGGGTGGGTGAGGTCTCTAGCCGAAAATACGTGTTTCCAATCCCTGTTGGACGTCCTCTTGGACAGATTATTACAAATAAACAATCTGTACACCCTACAAGCTTATTTCACACCCCTTCCCTAATAATACAATAAAGACAGGCCTCTGTCCAGCTCTGTCTTAAGTCTCATGTGTTTCAGTACTCCAACCTCCACCCCCATTCCAATGCCCCCTCAGAGTGGGAAATTGTGGATCCAGACAACCGCAAAGACCTACACATTTAGAACATCTGTGCAGTGACTTGGGGGAGGACTCGCTTAGCACAACGCCGTGAAACCAATGACTTCTAGGTGCTTTTAAACCCAACAGACAACACTTTGTCATAGTTTCATGCGGCAGGCCCCAACATACTTACAACCTCTTCCAATTTACATCGTTCAATGGAACTTTGACGGGGCTAGTTGCGGAGGATCACACCGTTTTGGTTAGGAGGGGATGCCGAGATTAGAACATATATATTTGCAACAAACTCATTTACATGAAACAGGGGCTGCTCTGTGTTGCAGGATCCCTCTTTTTACCCTGCTAAACTGGACTTCGATGAGAAGACGTATATAGTTTAAAAGGAAGACAGCGCACATAGCTCATCTGGGCACAAACAAGGCCTGGTAGATATCAGAGAGTAGTCGGCGCATAAATGAATGAGCGAACGCAACAGATAATAATTGGAAACAATGAATCGTGAACTCGCAGTGAGTGGATAAATGATGCGTGCGGGTAGGTGGAGAGAATCAGAGCGGCAGGTTTTTGGCTCAGTTCTCGCTGATAAGAGCAGGGATAGCGCCTGGGTGGATGATGCAGGTGTTACATAAGCCTCAGGGCGCTCCCTGCTCCCGGAAACACTGGGCCTCGTGTCCCCCCCTCCCAGAGCTGGTCCCGTCCGCTCCCTCACTGGCTCTGAATCACAACTTGGCTGGGCAGGAACACTCACCCATTAACTGTGAACAAGCCTCTCACGGCACACACACACACACAGTTGGGGGGGGGGGGGGGGCTGAGAAGACCGCTGCCCTCATGTCACAGACTGGCACGGAGGTGCGGGGTGAGCAGAAACACACCCATTACCTGTGAACCAGCATCTCACGGAAAACGCATGCACCCGGGTGTGTGTGTTGGGGGGGGGGGGGGCTGAAAGGACCGCTGCCCTCGTGTCAAAGACTGGCAGGAGCTGCAGGACCCAGGTGAGGGCAGGGATGTGCGTCCTCTTCATTCCCGGCTCTACTTCATTCCCTCTCCCCTTGATTTCCGACACACCTCCCTCTCCGCCCATTCTCCCGCTTCTCCCCCTCCCTCAGGGCCGGCTTTAGTACTGGTGCCGCCCTGTGCAACAATGTTTGTTGGCGCCCCCCCAGGACCACCTTGCCACAAAATGTTATATAAGACAGAGGCCTACAAGGTGTTGGAGTCCCATGTCATCCATACTGGTAGGCAACATAGTTTAAGAGTCTGTGGTCTGGAAAAGCACAAATTCAGAATGTAAAATGTAACACCATTGTTAGGGGTTTTCTTTAATAATAAGAATTGATTTCTACCCAAATTAATTTTTTTTGCAATATTAGGTTGAGAAAAGAGTGGGCAAAAAACATGTAACTGTGATATGTTCCTTGCAGTTTGCATGCAACTCTTTGAGGACAGTTAAGCGCTCACTGCTCTATATTAGGATTTTAACTCTTAAACTGCATGAAACAAAAGGATTTCTCTAACAAAAGCGATAACCCATTGACCTATTTATTGTGTATGCACTTAGTGATCTGAATGGGACACGTTCTTCGCAGCAGGCAATTTCACCTTCTGCGCTATTATGAGTCGAAACTTCCACTACCAGACAAAGATCCGGTCTCTCTCTCTATGAAGAACATTAATCACCAGAGATCGTGACATTTTTATTGAAGCTTGAAAATTGCTGGGACAAGGAACGTGGCATCTGGCGCTTTTAAAACAACAAACAGGGCGCCCCCACCTCAAGGCAGCGCCCGGTGCAGTGGCACTGATTGCACCGCCCTAGAGCCGGCCCTGCCCTCCCTTCTTCCTCCCGCTCACTTCAGACTGTCCCTCAGTGCGCTATGAAAGGCGGCGTTAAAATTAACACCACGTGTGCCGGGGGACTTTTGGGAAGCGCAGCGGTGTGTTGTAGGAAGTGGCCTAATTGGAGAGTTTCCTGTCCGCGCGCCCACCCCAAACGCCTGAAAATGGGAGGTGTGCGGGGCCTGCAACCTGCGCTGCTCCACAGTAATGGAATGGGAGGGGGGGGATGCGCATAAGTGTCCTCACTCATGTTAACTGTCATTCTCTCTCTCTCTCAGGTAAGGGGGCCTGCTCCAGATTGGCTGAAACACGCACGGTTTGGCGGGCTTCTCCCTTGGACGTATTAATTAATGTGCATCTATATACTTTTTAATCAAGCGCCACGAAAACCCCTTCGGGCGTTAGGGCGCTGTAATGAACATCTTTCAGATCTAGAGACCGTTCGAAAAGACATAGCATCTCTGTACAGAACAGAGATAGCGCATAATATATTGCTTTGGAATAGGTAAATTACAAATGTATTGAGAGCATAAACCCTCTTGTCTATCTCACTAACAAAGGAAGGCGTGGTCAGGATGTTACACTCTGTACGCCCTGCAGTAGGTGCATTAACCTACAGTATGATCTTATCAGGGTAGATACGCACCTGTGCGCAGGTGCAGCAGGACCAATAACACCCCAAGGGTGCGGGCGAGGACCAGTAGCACTGCGGGACAGGACACTCACCGCCCGCATCTGGAAGTATAGTCAACTACGCCTCCCCACCCATCCAACGTGCATCGCTAGGCACGGCAACAAAAACAAGAAGCAACACCACTCCGTTCCTCGCGCAGGAAACGCACACCACACAAAACCCGTTCTATCCGCGGCACAATTGAAGCAGCGTGCCACCCCTCCATTAAAGCTCCCCAGCACCCCAGTACAAGCCACATGTACTCCCCCTTTACGCCCAACTTCCAGAGGTCCTGCACCGAACCCTCGCTCGGGACTTGGGTCTCAGGTCTCTGTGCTGCTCGTCCTGTGTGGCCAGCAAGTACATATGTGTTGGCAGTTCCCCCTCGGAGGCAGAACACCCTCAAGAGCAGCTACCCTTGCTCCCTGCGCCCGTCCTCCGTGCCCGGATCACCGCAGAAAGGGCTCGGGCAGGTCTGTGGCCCTTGTGGGGGAGAGCTAACCGATGCAAAACACAGAGTCCCGCTAGTAGTGCAGGGCTCGCCGACAGACGCTGGATGGTTGCTTATCAGGTTCACTGTTTACTCTTTGGCACTATAACTTGGCTCATAATCCGCAATTGCTGTGCATAATGTTCGATCGCCTGGCAGCAGCAAAGTGCTTCATGCACAAACACATGGTGGGGGTGCTACTCCTTTAAAGATAGACATCGTGTTTCTTTTTTTCTTCTAGTGTCTTCGGTGCCCCTGCTTTCACTACCGTGGTGTGTTCCCCCCCACCCCGCCAGCCAGCCACACTCTTGAGAAGGACTTTTTTGGGATGTATGCGGTTTCTGTATATACTGACCCAAGTTCTGTCAAGTTACCAATCTGGTAGTAAGTGGATTTATTTTAGAAGCTGTTGTCATTTAAGCTTTCAGAATGTTTAGTTGTTTGGCATGTGTTTTTTCCGTGTGTCCTGTGTCACTTCCACCCTTTTAAATAACAAACACGTCCTGCTTCCTTCTTTTCTAAGAACACAGCAGGCTCATCTTGTTAGCGCTATATAGAAATGCAATAACAATTACAGTGCACCACATCCATCCACAACACTCAAAACAAATGCACATGGGTAAAAGACATTGCCATTTACAATGCTAATATCTCTAACTCTCGCAAATGCGAGACCTATTGTATTGCAAATGATTGTTTGTTTTCCCAACACTTCGCAAAATTTTCTAAACGTATGGCCTGCTCCGGTCAGCCCCTGTGCTGAAACTTTTAGGGTGATTCGCCAAGCAGGGGCCGAGAAAAAAGGGGGGTCCCAAAACGTGTTTTCTCCATGATATTTCCCATAGGAAACTTTAGACAACTACAGCCCGAACTGCTAAACGGAATTACACCAAATTTGGCAAAAAGGTAGCCCTTGGTTCAGAAAGAGACCTTTTTGTTAAATGGTGTAAATCTGTTCAGTAGTTCCTGAGAAATTTAAAAAAAAAATAGAGTTCGAAAAATGCATTTCCCATAGGAAACTTTAGACACGGCTACAGCTCGAACTGCTCAACGGAATTACACCAAATTTGGCAAAAAGGTAGTGGTTGGTTCAGAAAGCGCCCTTTTTTAAAATGGTGTAAATCCGTTCAGTAGTTGCTAAGAGAATAAAAAATTAAAAGTTTCGATATATAGAGGCACGGAGGATCCGCGCACCCTCCCGACCACAAGCTTTATTCTAATTGGCTGTCAACACTCCAAACCAGGAAGTGTTGGCAGCCATCTTGTACCTTAGTAACCGAGGCACAAGAAAACAGAAAAACAAAAAGGTGAAAAATAACAGGGGGCAGATTAGAAACACCCTGACCCCCTAGGCCTGCTCAGGGGGTCTCACAAGGACCCCCAGCACCCAAAAAAAAAAAAAAAAGAAATTGCCGAAAATTGTGCAGACGGCGCGAATTTCGCCCCCCCACCCCCCCCAAAAAAAAACGAAGACCGCGCTTCGTTATTATTTATCCCCGGGTGGGCCAAGTCCCGGGGGCATGCAAAATTGAAATTGCCCCCGCAGCCCCAGGGACCGCCACCCCCCGGGGCTTTCATTAAATATTTGTGGGGGGCTCGGCCCCCCTGCAGCCCCAGGAACTGCCACCCCCCGGGGCTTCTTTTTCAATGGGTGGGGGGCCTCCAAGGCCCCCCCAAGCCTCAGGGACCGCCACCCCTGGGTCTTTTTAAAAAATAAACCTATACGTGTGTGGGGGGACTCGAGCCCCCCCACACGGCCTGGGGACCGCCACCTCTGCTCTGCTTGTGATGGGAGGGGAGGGGGGCCGCGCGCCCCCCCCTTCTGGAGCCTGTGATGGCCGGCTCCTACAGTGTCCAGGGGTGCCCACCCCCGGGACACTGCTGTTTGCTATGGCAGGGCGGGAGCCTCCCGCCCTGCCATAGCAAACTGTGGTTTGAATTTTAAAAGCAAGAGCAGGAAACCTGCTCTCGCTTTCAAAATCCAAACCACATTGCTTGCAGGTCCCCGTGTGGGTGGAAAAGCAATGCCGGCAGGGACCGTGGGGGCATTGGGGTTCCCCCCACAGTCCCCAAAGGAGAGGGCCGACCCCGGGGGATTGGGTCCCCGGGGCCAGAAGTGACTTAGGAGAGGGGCCACACGGCCCCCCTCCATAAAAAAATTAAAAATAAACGAGGCACAGCCCCGGGGGATGGGGTCCCCTGGGCTAATAATAGAAGCCTCAGGAGAGGGGCCACGCAGCCCCCCTCCATTTAAAAATAATTTAAAAAATGATGGCCATGCCCCAGGGGATGGGGTCCCCGGGGCTGAAATTGGCCTCAGGAGGGGGGCCACGCGTGCCCCTTCCCGTTTACATTTTTAAACATTTTTTTTTTTTAAAAGGGCAAGGCCCTTTGGGATGGGGTCCCCAGGGCCCAAAAAAAGGAAAGAGGGGGGCCACACAGCCCCCCTTCTTTAAAAAACAAATAGCCGCATCTCGGCTAGGCCCCGCCCCCCTCACTGCAGCACTCCGCAAACGTGCCCCCTGGCGCGTTGTAAGTTGGGGAATTAATTTCCCTTGAATATTGAGGGTCCCTGGGGGCCAACTAGCCCTCCAGGTATCTCCAGTAAGCGACAGACCTGCTTTGCAGAGATGTGGTCCAGGCCACGCCCCTTTTTTACACCTCTCGGCAACGCAGCTCTGTGGAGCTTACTGGAGGTACCTGGTGGGCTAGTTGGACCCCAGGGACCCTCGGGATTCAAGGGGACTTAATCCCCCAATTTAAAACGTGCCACAGGCTTGTTTACACAGTGGTGAAGGGAGGGGGCTGGGCCTGAGATGATGTGTGCAAACACACCCTGTGGCGCGTTTTAAGATAGGGAATTAATTCCCCTTCAATCCTGAGGGCCCCTGGGGGCCAACTAGCCTAACAGTTACCTCCAGTAAGCGCCACAGGTCTGCGTTGCAGAGAGGTGGCCCAGGCCATGCCCCTTTTTACACTTCTCTGCAACGCAGCTCTGTGGCGCTTACTGGAAGCACCTGGTGGGCTAGTTGGACCCCAGGGATCCTCGGGATTCAAGGGGACTTAATCCCCAAACTTACAACGTGCCAGGGGGCGTGTTTGCAGAGTGGTGGAGAAAGGGGGCATGGCCTTTGTCTACCTCTCACCAATCCCACTGCGTGGGGCTTATTGGAGGTAAAAGGTAGGCTAGTTGGCCCCTAATGGACCCCAGCAGTGAAGGGGACTTCAATCACCACCCAAGAGCGTGCCAGGGAGCGCATTTGTAGAGTGGTGGGCAAAGTGGGCGTGGCCTGGTACGAGTACTTACCAATGCTGCTGTGTGGGACTGACAGGAGGTAATAGTTTGGGAAGTTGGCCTCCAAGGACATCCTTGGAGGCCAACTACCCATCGTTACCTCCAGTAAGTCCCACACAGTGGGATTGCGAAGACGTCTTCGGAGGCCATGCCCCCTTTCTCTACCACTCTGCAAAGATGCCTCGTGGCAGACTACAGTATGGGGGATGCAGTCCAATTTAGTCCTGAGAGAGTTTGGGGGCCAAGAATCCCTCCTGGTACCTCATGTAAGTCCTACGCAGCAGAATTCCTGATAGTTGGTTGGACGCCCAGCACCCTTTCTCCACCACTCTGCAAACGCGACTACTAGTTAAAGTAGCAAATTTCTGCACCTCTGACTTAGAGGTAGGTTTAATCCCCCTGCCCTATTATGTACTAGGGCCTTACAGAGGAGGTCATGCTAATCACAGGGGTACCCCAACGCATAGTGTTCCCTAGTGTATATAGGTGTTTTCACTGTATTCCAAGTGTCTTTTAGCATAGCACTGGCTCTAGGCCTGGTTAGTCAGAGTCAGTTACCACCAGTACCCGTCAGAAAAATTTATGGGCACCGGATGATTTTGCAACAAGGCCTCTTTCTGCTCCTCTGTTGGTTCTTTCTGCACATGTCCTGCTTCTTCCTGCACTTTTCTTAGCCTTTGTGGACTTCGGTTGCTTCTTTCTGTGCATTTTTTATTCTTTCTTCACATGTCCTACCTCTGTAGGCATAGTCATAAACTAGCATTTAAAAAACCTTTGAAATTCACTTAAAAAAACCATAGGTTTCAGGCACGTTATCGTTAGAAATTAGCATTTAAAACCCCTTAGAAATTCACTGAAAAAACCATAGGTTTCAGGGGTGTTAGAGTTAGTTGGACATTTCACTCGTACAAAACCAGAGAAATTCCCCCATTGTAGTTATAGAACTCGTACCCCCGCAATGCACTGCTGATGACGTCACATATTACATATTACATCCCTCATGACATGGTCAGTGACATCACTGATGACATCATCCATGTGATAATTTGATGCATCTTCTCACACCCTAATATAACCTTTGATACACCCACTCTAAATTAGACTGTCATTCTCAAAACCATAGACACGCCAACACCAATAACGGCATACCCACTCACTGATTCTCAGGTTTACACACACATCCACTCACTCATCTGTACAGTCACTCATAATTATGATCAATCAGTACAGGACTATCATATGCACTCATACACCTATATAGACACTCACAGACAGCCAGCCATAGCGGTACTCACACACCTAGTGAGTCATGCAAATAATTAATCACACTGCCATTTACTCACCTATACAGTTATACACACCAGCTCACTTACTCATACAAATACTAGCACATTCTTACGCTCTTATACAATCACTGATACAAGCACACACTCGTCCATACAGCCACTCTCACAATCACACTCGCTTATAGCCATTTATATACTCCAACACACATATACTGCCTTTCACATATGTAGTTACTCACACATGTACCACCGAGATGTACATTCACTCACTAACACACCCATACACACACACACACACACACACACACCCATACAGTCCATCAAAGATGCACTCTTGAAACCATGCACCCAGTGAATCACCCACTCACACATCTATGGACAGAGTCACACACACACCCCACCCACACAAACACTCAGGAACCCATACAGATACTCAAACAACCAATCAATAACCCATATAGACACTTCTGTAGCTATTCACAAACCCATGCAGCCGCTTCCACACCAACAGACAGACGGATACAGACATTCACACAGTTTAGTCACTAACCCATGCATTCAGTAAAATAAGTTTAATTACTCACTTATAGTCAGTCACGCACCGACTAAATCATCCATTCAGATACTTATAACCCCCACTCATTCTTCAATACATCTTTCCCTATATATATTAAACATATTTAAACTTTACAGAAACACACAGTCACTGGCTGATGACATGGTCAGTGACATCACTCATGACATGAGTGATGTAATACGTGACGTCAACAGCAGTGCATTGCAGGGGTGCGAGTTATAGTTAGCTGAACTAACTATAATGGGGGAATTTCTCTGGTTTTGTACGAGTTAAATGTCCATCTATAACGTGCCTGAAACCTATGGGTTTTTTCAGTATATATATATATATATATATATATATATATATATATATATATATATATATATATATATATATATATATATATATATATATATATATATATATATATATATATATATATATATATATATATATATATATATATATATATATATATATATATATATATATATATATATATATATATATATATATATATCTCTCAATCGACCACGATGTCCCTGCACCTCCTCCTTGGCGAACAGAGACACCACGAATCCCAGAAATAAGGCAAGGATGGTATTTATTTAAAGAGTTGCAAAAATCTGACGCGTTTCGGGCGGTTGCCCTTGCTCACAGATAGTCAGTACATAGTCCGCCATTTTTTTAAATATGCTTTGTGTTCACCACGTGGGATAATAAACATGAAAAAAATACTATGTGCACAAATATATTGTTGACACTATGGTTCAGTCTTTTTTCTATATGAATGAAAAGTATATCGTAAATTCATTATGCTGGAGTCTGACAATGAAAGGCACATAAATATCGGCAAAGAAACTAACTGACAATTAAGCATAAATGCAAATTCTTTTTTTCTAAGCTACTAGTTTCTTAATATAAGCAATACGGAAACCATTCACAAGTCCTTTTCAATTGTAAAACTTTTCTATACGTCAGTGCATAACAATATATATATATATATATATATCTATATATCTAGATATCTATATATCTATAATGACCACAAGACATGAGGAGCAAGGGCAGAGGAGCAAACGGAGAGCGGGGGTGGTGCAGGTGGGGAGCTATTAGAGCAGGTGGTAGGGGGGGGGAGGAGAAGAATACGTGGAGGAGTGAGTTGAGTGAAGTAGTAGTAACAAAGGAGCAGGTTGAGTGATGGGTCAGGTGGGGAAGCAACCGAGGAGTGGGTGGGAAAGACCAAACGAGAAGTGGGTGGAGAGGTGAGTCAGGTGGGAGAACAACAGAGGGGAAGTAGGTGAGAGGGTAGCGTGCATAGAGCAATGTAGGAGTGGGTGGGGAGATACAGAGGAACTGGTGGGGAGGAGTGGGAAGGCGTGGGCATGTGATGGAGCAATGGAGGAGAAGGTCTGAGGTGGGTTGGGCGAGGTGGCAACAGAAGAGACAAGGTGGGTGTGGAAGTAACAGACGCAGGCAGGGCCAAGGTAGCAATGGGGGTAGACGGAAGAGCAATTTGGGATGTAGAGCAGCCTGGCAGCAAATCGTACCGGCTAGGCCCTCCCAAAAAAATAAGAAAAATATTCATGAGATTGTGAGGGCTTGGGGGGCAATGAAGTATTGTGGGTTGAGGCAGGTGAAGCAAGGAGAGATGTGGGTATTAGTGTGGTAAGCAGCACACAAGAGAGAAAGTAAGCAAACATGCACTAAGAGTGCTAAATGAAAAGAAAAAGTAGTTCCCTAAATGCCTGCAGTGGAATAACACAAGTCAGCAAATCAAAAGGATGGTAAAGAGGCTATGCTCCAGGAAAGGGACATACACAAGAAGAGGAAGGCAAGCCATTGAATAAGAATCAAGCAAAAGAGCATAACTAAAACTCTAAACCCACTCTAAGGTTTTGGTATGCTGCACAATAGGATTTCGTTTACAGCCAGCTAAAAGCAGTTTGATAGACCAGACCTAAAAAGCACAAATAGTATCGTGCATGCTAGTCCATGAAGAGGCCATTTCTATAGCTTCTTAGAGTCTCCCTCCTTCTGAAGTAACATGAGAGCCACTGACATTGTACTGGACAATGATCCTACCCTGTATGAGCAAAGAATGTTACTAGGCCTGTGTCCATACGTGTACTACCGTCTACGTAGCTAAACTGGGTCCAAGGTGGATGTGTCCTTAAACTCTGCAGGAGGTTCAGATCTGTTCCTTCCTACGCAACAGTCAGTATCACAGCTTGGTGCCACAAACCTGCAGAGAACCATCCCATCACCTCAAAGAAAAACAAACTTGCAAACGACTCAACAGAGCAGGGGCTCCAGAATGCAAGGAGGAGAACTATAACCCCCCCCCGCACTCTTTTTGCGATCCAAGTGGAGACATCCATCTTCAAGCCAAAGGATGCAAAGACTCTTGAGTGGGCATTGTGTGGAGAAGGTGTAGCTGACATAGGCGACTGTCAGGTTGGTGGAGGTGAGAAAGCAAAGTGGGCAGCCGGAACCGACCCCAGATAAGGAAATTAGGGACTAGAGTAGGTGAAGCTCCCATCGACTTTGCCATTCAAAAGTCCAGATGGGCGGAGAGCTATCAACAACTAACTCTTGTTTTGGCAGATTTAATTTGAGAATGTTAATGGCCATCCATGTGACAATCCCTTTTATACATTCCTGAAAGCTTTTGGCCTGAGCTAGGTGGCTAACTGGACAATCTGGGTATAATCCGTGCATGATAGAAAAGAAAATCTGCTTATAGGAAAACACGGATCATAAGAAACATAGCTAATAATGGACATACTAGCTTGAAAAATTCAAACAAAGGTATAGGACAATCTGGTGAATGTATGAGGAATGAACGGAGACTTACAATGAACAGAGAAATCAAAGTAATCTAACTGACAAGCGAAGAGTGAGGGGGTTGGCAATCTTTGCAAGCAACTCAGTCTATGTCCAACTTTAATCTGCATTTTACTTTATAAATTAAGTAAAATTAACATTAATCTGTCCTCTAAATCAGGTGTGACCTGAACCAAAATGCATTCATTAGCATTGTGGAAACAGATCAATTCTAAGAAATGGTTTGAGACTCCGTCCAATGCAAATAAACTGTCTGAGGCAATTTTAAACTCTGCTCACCAACACAAACAGACCATATTTTTAGCATCAACTATGGCAGCACAATTTCTATTGCGAAATTGAAAAAGGAGTCTCTGGACCACGCGGTCTCTTGGATTAGAGACCGTTCTTTGCTAATTGTTTCTATATCAATAGGTGCCTTTCATCAAGACAACTTCAAGTGACTGAATTATTTCACAATTTAGAAATAGAACCACCCCATGAGTTTATGGGTTGTGTTTAATATTTTAGGTTGATGGAATATTACTTTTGCATCACTTACCAACAAAATCAGCAACATATACCAATACTCCGACGATACAAGTGTATTTAAGTCTCTTCCGCCCCTTCATCTGATGCCTCAAACACTGGTTAAGCCTCACCCAAACCTGGATATCTATCACCTACGTGAAGGTCAACTAACCAGGGCAACATTCCTACTATTCACTAAGATCTATAATTGTGGCAAATATACTGGACTTCATCAAGTCCCAAATTTCACCCAATGTCAAGTGACTGATACACCATGAACAGTGACCTCACCAGACAGGAACACATCTCGAAAACAATCAAGACAGATTCATGCCTGCTCTTTCTACTAAAGTAAGTGAAACCTTTGCTCCAAAAAGGGACTTCAGAACTGCCATTCAAGCGCTTGTACTTTCGCACCTTAATGGTGGCAAAGTACTACCCCACAACGTCTTAGCTTCCACATTTACCCCCTTAAGAGCATCCTACCTACTGCAGCATGCTCCATATCAAAGGCCAGAAAAAATCAGGCCATGTCACTTACAACCTGACTAAATGCTACTAGCGTCTCTTGACAATGTACACCATCTTCAAACCAGGTGAATCTACAAAGCTGCAGCGAGCGATCACACCCAATATGGCTGCCTACCTCACCTCATCTCGGTGGCGACTATCATAATGGAGACAAGTGTGAAAGAAAAAAATGTATTTATAAGAAATAAAGCAGTCTTCATGGAGTTTAGTTGCATTACTTGGCTGACTGCAAAGGTACATTTTGTAAAATCAAACCAAATCATACTTCAACAGTGAACACCTTTTACATCTTAGAATTATGAACTTTTGTGATTGTTTTTTCTTTATCTCCTATTTGCCGCAAAGTGCACTGACTGACAATGCCACCAACCTACTTTGCTATATTTCGCTTTATTACATTTATTTACTACTATGGGCCACAAAATTTACTAATTTAGAGCACAACAAGCGAGATGCATTTAGGCCAGTGGTTCCCAAGCTTTTTAAGAACAAACTTTCAACACCACTCTACCATTAATAGAGCGTGAGGTGGATGATTTTTTAATGCAACTAAAGCATCGTGTGGTAGAGCACTGTCATTTACTGACCGCCCATTTTCCACTGAAATGGCTACTAAATTTGCCCAGTTTTACTGATAAAATTATATTGCACAAAAATAATGTGGGGAAATCTGGTTTCTGTGAATATACATCATTTGTGCATCACCAAGTAAGTGTCTTGGTTTGTTTTGACCCTATTAAAATCTGTTTCCAGCACACTTCAGAACTACATAAAAAGTGCTTATTTTTTGCTTTCCTAACTGCTAGGTGCATACATTTCATATTGGGGGAGAGGAGTTGGCCTAACGGCGAGGGCGCTCGACCTCGGACCTGAGGAACTGGGTTCGAATCTCGGTAATGACGCTGAATATCCTGTGAATCTGGGCAAATCACTTAATCTCCCTGTGCCTAACAAAAAAATGAATGTGTCCCCTCATGTAACGTAACTGGTGCTATGTAAAGCGCTCTGATACCTGATTGGATTCGGGTCAAGTTCACGCTATATAAAACTCTGCAAAAAAAAAATATAAATAAATAAATAAATAAATATATATATATATATATATATATATATATATATATACATATACATATATACATATATATATATACACACACACACACACACACACAGGTTCTTACATGGTGTTGTGTGTATTACAAAAAACAACATCCTATATGGTCACAGGATTCAATTTAAAAACTTCTCTGACTTTGTAGTCAGAAAAAGAAAGGTAACCCCAATCCCCATGTTAAAAGTATAAAACAGCCAGACATCTGACCGGTCTCTGAAGCACCTGCAAATGTGACAAGTTAAAAACAGACTGTAAAGCGTCTTACTTGCTCTGACTTTCGTGACCCACCAAAATAAGCTCGTGGCCCACAATTTGGTAAACACTACATTAGGCACTTTCAAATTCACACTTCTGGAAATTAAATACAAGATCACAGAGCGAGCCCCCATGGGGAAATCTAGAGGTTATGTAAGCAACAGGCCTGTGTTTCTGAATGCCAAGAAGAGTTGGTCAGAGTTAACATGTGCAGTTTTCCTATAATACTGTGCGATTTAGGGCTAGCTTCAGAAGCCTTCTGGTCCATCTACTTTTAATATTGTACCTTCTATTAAAATAATGTCTTGGACAGACTGCAGTTTTAACCAGAGATTAGCATTTCAGTATTTTCTGGGGCTCATTCTGGTCAGGTCTTCGGAATGCTTTCCCCTACTTTTTAATGCAGTGCGTGTTTCGGAATCAATATGATGGTAATTTAGAATTCATGGCAAGACAGATCCTCATATTATACATATATGTTATGATTTGTGTACTTGTGTCCCCTTGCGGACACCGTACAGGTGCTGCCTTCTGCTGTCCCTGCGCGGACACCATACTGCCAGTGAGGTCACCAGCTGTGAACTGTCATATTTGACATTTGACAGCTGATCACCAAACTGAGCTGACGTTAATGCGCTCCGATCCTTGTAGGAGCCTGTGTTGGCGAATTTGAATAAAAGGACTTTCTTCAACCAGTTACGTGTGTTTGCTGGAGTCCTTACAAAGTGGCAACGATCGCCAACACAAGAACCCACAATTTAATTGAGGAAAAAAAACAGCTGTTTGGAGTAAGAAAATTGAAAAGTAAGACAAGATCAGCAATTACAAGGAAAATAAATCACATCCAGTGGTGAAGAAAATCAATTGAAGCGCAACTAGAAACATCGACCAAATACAAGGTATATGCAATGCTATGATTGAACCCTTCACCTCACACTTGTGTGAATAATAAGGACAACTTTTTCAAACGAAAAAAGAATGTGACGGTTCAACGGTCAACTTTACCTCAACTTTCGGTCTGAAGAAACAGCTGCTGCCTTCGACACAGCCATCCGGCAATCGTCAGTACGTCGACGTAATTCAATAGCGTAGTGGCCATCTTGAAGAAAAACAGAGCAGCGGTCTAGCTTTCGTGACTACGCACACCGACGCCCTTTTGAGGTTTTAGTTACACAACAAAAACTCAGCGGCGGTGAATTCAAGCACCGGATTTAGCCCTGAATATCGCGCTTGGAGGATCGTGGAAAGAAAAAACAGTAAGGCATCTCAGTTTATGAATAAAAAGCAATTGAGGGCAACTACTTACTATTAGAACACTCCACATGCGCAAATGATACAAGCCAGTAAAAGGGAAATAGACAGGTTAAAAAAAAACGCTTTCACTTCGTCACTGCCTGTTGCAAATTATTCCACTTGAGCAAGATCAGGTAAAATATAGTTTCCAGTCCAGTTTCCAGCACCTGTTCAGTAATAAAAAACTTTCTTATAAATATAAGGAGAAAATAATTACTGCTTACACTAATAAGTAGAGACACCACCACAAACATGGCTTCTGGTTCAGTATGGAATCTTTCACCACCTGAAACATTCCTTCGTGCTGGGGGTGAACCAACACTTAAGTGGGAAGAATGGAGGGAGTATTCCCTCAACTACATTTCGACTTTAGAGGAAGATGAAGAAGTCAAAGCAGAGAAGAAATACAAATTGCTAATGCATTGTTTAGGCACAGGAGGGATAAAGGTATACAATGCAATTAACAAAAAAATTAGAGCAGAAAATGAGGGTGATGTCTTTACTAACGCCATAGATGATCTCAACTCTTATTACAAACCTACAGTTTGCGTAGGGGTAGATAGATACAAATTCTTCCATATGAAGCAAGGAAAAGAAGAATCTATAGATGACTATGTCTCTGCACTCAAAAATCTTGCAATCAATTGTCGTTTTTGAGGGCTCCACGACGAATTCATAAGGGACCAAATAGTGATGCAGGGATGGAACTCGAACATCCAAGACAATTTGTGGTTGAAGGGTGAATACCCACTGCAAATCATAATTGATATTGCAAGGAAAGCGGAGCTCACGGGCCGTTGTGCCAAAGCAGTACTGTCAGAGAATAGAGAGAAGAAAGAAGGAGAGACAGTAAGCAAAGTGACTGATCAGAGATACAACACCAAGCAGAGCTGGAACAGAAAAAACACTAGATCAACATATAAAAAATACGAAACAAAGAACTTAGGACGTTGTTACAGGTGTTTCAGCACATCACACATGGCAAATGACCTCAAATGCCCTGCGCGTGAAGTAAAGTGCTCACATTGTGGTGTCAAGGGACATTTCCTGAAAGCCTGCAATAAGCAGAAACCACAACAAGTAAGAATGGTTGATGAAGCAGAAGAATGCAACCAGAATACTTCGGATGAAGACGACATTAACATGTTCGTGCTGAACATCGAGTCGACTAAGTAAATGAAACATGCACAACAAAGACTAGGAAACCCATATGCAGCATGACAATTGGGGGTGTGGACATCAGCATAGTTGCTGACTCAGGGTCACCGTATACAATTGTCAACCAAAGAGTCTAGGAGGAAAAGTTTAAACCCACCATTGCAAACAACTCGAAAAAGCGGTGTCAAGACTTTGGCAGCGACCACACATATTGTGAAATCTAGTGTAAAAAACTACAAACCTTTATTCAAACAAACAAAGTATCTGCGTTGGAGAAGAAGATGTTTGGTGTCAAAACTCCTGTTGAAACAATGCATGAAAATAATAAAAGACACTGGTGAGGAAAATGGTCGCGCGGTGGAGGACAAGCCAAAGGCAGGTTGCCGGTCTAGTGTTCCACCTCACGCGATCGTCAGGGAGCTCAAGGTGCGCGTTCCAAGAAGAAACTGCGCACTTCAACAATAGCCCTCCGTGAGGAAATAGTGTCTCCTCATAGCGCAGAGCCTTATCATTAGCGTCTTTGAAAACTAACTATTTCTACATTTGGCAAAGTATAACGCATGCGCAACGTGGGAGTCAAGAATCCTTACGGAGAAAACCCAGGTCTGACAGCGCGTATGAGGAGAATATTCTTGTAGCGCTACCGTCGTCTTTGTTACACCAGAGTTCCGGATAGCGGTAATTGCGGTTACACATACATAGAGTAGCCAAGGTACTGTGACAAACTTTTGAAATATTAATAAGGGTGCTTATGTTATATAGCACCACCGATATTCGATAAACCTTGATATTCAAGTCAGTCATAATCTATGGAAATAAACCTTAGGAGAGTATCTAAATTACAACCCCAAATTAATAAGAGGATTACAGTTGGAGATTAATACGCAGCTATAATACACAGAAATAAGGTAATTAGGGTAGACACCAAGGCGTATAAGAAAGTCACTGTTTTTCTTTAGAGTGGAGTTGTTTATCTAAATGCTGTTTGTTTCCCCAATTGCAGATGCTGTTAAATAAAAACCACCAAACGATTATAAGGGAGAAGCAACAGCCTAGGGTCTACTGGGTAAATTTAGCACTGATGTATGAATAACAAAGTATAGTATAGTGTTGCTTGCACATTACATTTTGTGTCTCTTATCCAGGTGCAGTTAAGAAGACGCCACATAGACCATAGAGTGAAGAAACTCTCAACCCAGCAGAGGCTGTCTCTCTTTATTTCTCTTCCACTTCCCCTTTCCCCCCCACTTTAGTCGTTACCTTGAATAACATTCGGGTGACGCTTGAGGTGGCGGGGCAGTGGGACCATCATCGGCTCCTGTGAATTTCCAGGTACTTGACAGATTGAAGTGCACTTATCCACCTGAGCCGATATGACAGAGGGTTTCGATCTAAAGGCCATAGCAGGAGTACTCGAAGGGTTACAAAACCAATTGACTCAATCAGCTGAAGAAAATCGGAGTCTAAGGGATGAGATTAGAAGGTCCCAGCAGGAAACCCATCAAATTAAACTAAGAATGGAGGAATTTCTTGCTGGAACCACTCCATTGCCAGGGTTAGAATCAAACCGTAGGTCAGCGGCAGAAGTTGCAACTCAAGTTATTCACTCGGTTGCTCCTATAGTACCATTAGCTAATCTAGAGAGATTTGGCGGGGATCCACACAAGGCCCAGATATTTCTTACCCAGTGTTCATTGCATTTTCTATGTAGATCCGTGGTATTTGAGGAAGAACAAGCAAAGGTTGCATTTGTGCTGTCCTACTTGAGTGGTGATGCCGCCGCCTAGTCAATGCCTTTGATCTCTCGTAATGACCCAGCCCTGTATGAATTTGAGCTTTTGAAGAAGGAGATGGAGAATTTTTGACAGAAGAACCGCCAATCAAGCAACAGACAATGAGCTGCTAGACCTTAAACAAGGGAATCGCGACTTAGTAGCTTATATTGCACAATTTAATAAACTAATTGTGGCGGCCGACTGGCCTGAGGGTAAACGTTCGGCCATATTCTACAGAGGTCTTAAGGATGAATTAAAGGATGCTCTCGCTCAAATACCAAGAGACCACACACAGGAAATTTCAGAGTTGATAGATCTAGTCCTTCAAATTGACCATCGACTATATGAAAGACGATCGGAAAAGAAGGAGTTCCGTTCCTTTGTTCCTCGGTTAGATCGCATCAAGGCAGACGGCAACATAACTGATACAGCCAGTGGAGAGGAACCAATGCAGATAGGATCTATAAGAGGTCCTCTTACTAAGGAAGAAAGAGAAAAGAGGCGAACAAAAAATGTGTGTATGTATTGTGGAGATTCTGGACACTTTGTGAAAGACTGCCTCAAGGAGCCCAAGACCAATTTGGGGTTAAAAGACAGATCCCATCAGTAGAGGGAGTTGCCCTGGTGGGAAACAAAGACCAGTCAACTCCGGAACATCAACAATTAGTCAATACTCTACAATCAGCGGCTCCTGCATTTGATAGTTTCATTCACTATTAAATTTGGATTTAAAGAGGTTACAGGGGTGTCAGTCATGATTGATTCTGGTGCAACGGGCAATTTTTGCGATCTGAGATATGCTAAAGAAATTGGAATAAAGGCCATCAAAAAGAAGTATTTTGAGGTGGTCAAGGCAGTGGATGGTACCAATCTCACTTCAGGTCTCATCATCGATGAAACTGAGACCTTGGAGTTGGTTGGGTTGCAGAGTCATCATGAATATATTAGATTCAATCTCATTGATGCCCCGCAATTTCAGCTAATTCTTGGATTACCTTGGTTGAATGAGCACAACCAACTGTTGACTGGGAAAGAAGAACAGTTAAAATGAACTCTGAGCACTGTAAAATGAATTGTTTCTCAGGAACAAACCCTAGGTCAGAAGGAACTCCAGCCACAGAATTAGCCCAGCCCACCAATTGTGTTTGCGTTTTGAAGACACAAGAAATTCCAGAAGAATATCAAGATCTAGCCAGTGTTTAATAAAAAAAATGCAGAAAAGCTTCCATCACATCGAGACTACGACTGCAAGATTGAGCTGGAGCCAGGAGCCACTTTGCCGTGCAGTCGCATTTACGCCTGGACAGAAGCAGAGAATGTCTACCTCCTGGAATATTTAGAGGAGTATTTGAAGATTGGGTTTATCAGACCTTCCCAATCACCAGTGTCATCGCCATTGTTTTTCCGACCCAAGAAAGATGAACTCTTCGCATCTGTATAGACTACAGAGCATTGAATCAGGTAACTGAAGAACCGATACCCTTTGCCTCTTATATCACAACTTCTGGATCAGGTCAAAGGAGCTAAAGTTTATACTAAGCTTGATTTAAGAGGGGCATATCACTTGGTGAGAGTGGCCGAAGGCGATGAGTGGAAAACGGCCTTCAGGACTAAATATGGCCTTTTCGAATACCAGGTGATGCCTTATGGGTTAAGCAATGCACCTTTTCAACATCTAGTCAATGATGTTCTTCGAGAATTTCTGGATCGTGTAGCTGTTGTCTATATAGACGAAATATTGATTTTCTCGAACTGCATGGAGGACCATGTGAAACATGTGAGAGCAGTTTTACAAAGGTTATTAGAGAACCACTTATTTATCAAGTTGGAAAAGTGCTCCTTTCATGCAGATCAAGTGGAATTTCTTGGGTTTGTAATATCAGCTGAAGGAGTAGCTATGGACCCCGCAAAGGTGCAGGTCATACAAGATTGTATTTCCTTCACATTTCTCGGTGAAGACCAAAGTTTTATTGGCTTTGCCAATTTTTATCGAAGATTTATTCCCGACTTTTCAGCTAAGGTCTCCCCTATCACTCAAATTTTGAAGACAGGGAAGAAATTCGATTGGTCCAACGAGGCTGAAGAAGCATTTCGATTCTTAAAGAGAGCCTTCATTACAGCCCCAATTTTGATGCATCCTGACCCGAAACAGGCCTTTGTGGAGACTGATGCATCAGACTTTGCTACAGGAGGAATACTGTCTCAGAGAGACAAATTAACAGGACAACTTCATCCTGTGGCTTACAGATCAAGAAAACTGTCGGAACCGGAAATTAATTATTCAATCGCGGATAAAGAGCTGTTGGCTGTAAAAGAAGCTTTTCAGGATTGGCAACACTATTTATTGGGAGCCAAACATTGCGTGACTGTATTCACAGATCACCGTAATTTACAGTTTTAAAATCAGCTAAAACACTCACCCCTCGTCAATTAAGATGGTCTTTGTACTTTTCAGAATTTGATTTTGTGATCACGTACAAACCGGGAGTGAAAAACGGAAAAGCAGATGCTTTATCCAGAATGAATGCATCTGACGATTTGAGAGTCTCTCAGGTGGAACCCATCATACCACTGAATAAAATTGTAGGAGCTGTTCATTTAGAGGAGTTTACCAAAGAAATTCGAAAGAATTATTCTGACAGGGAATTGGAAGATTGGGTCGGTGAAGATGTCAAGAAAACTATTACAGAAGGTCTTCCGTATTATGATGGAAAATTGTATCTTCCCACTAGAGACCTGCAGGAAAAGGCGCTGAGAAGATGTCATGATGATCGCATGGCGGGTCACAAGGGCATTAGGAAAACTTTGGAGTTGATTGGAAGATTTTTTTGGTGGCCTGGCATGGCGGCTCAGGTGGGACAGTACGTTTCAACTTGCGAAATATGCATTAAAGGGAAACCAAACAGACAAGCACCTCAGGGGTTGTTGCAACCCCTGCCTAATGCACCCTATCCATGGCATACAGTGTCTTTAGATCTGATTGTAGATCTTCCATCTAGTCAGGGTTACACAGTCATATTGGTATTAGTGGATTCATTTTCTAAGATGGGTCATTTAATTCCATTTAAGTCTGTGCCCACAGCACCACAGTTAGCCTGAATATTCAATCAGCATATAGTTCGAGCTCATGGGGTCCCACAAATAATCATTTCGGACAGGGGAACCCAATTCATTTCTAAATTTTGGAAAAAAATCATGCACAACTTGGGTATAGACACACGGTATTCTACCAGTTACCATCCTGAAACCGATGGTCAGACAGAGAGTCAATCCGGAGTTGGAACAGTATCTGAGACTTTATTTGTTGGAACAGGATGGGAACTGGTCTGATATCCTATGGACTGCAGAGTTTGCTTACAATAATGCAGTACATGACTCTACTGGGTATTCAACGTTCTATTTAAATTCAGGAAGACATCCAAGTTTAATGAATGGGAAACAAGATGAAACAGTACCTGCAGTCACAGACATGGTGATGGAGTTGAAGAACTCCTATAAAAAGGCTCAAGAAAATTTACTCAAGGCAAAAGAATCCTATAAAAAGCAGGCAGATAAGAGGAGGCGAGTAGGTACCAAGTTTGTGGTGGGAGATCAAGTTTGGTTGTCCACTAAACATTTAGGATTAAAAGGGAATAGGAAGTTCCAACCCAGATTCCTTGGCCCTTTCAAAGTTAAAAAAATTATCAATCCAGTAGTGGTTAAGTTACAACTGCCCAAACTTTAAAGATTCATCCAGCCTTTCACATCTCACTGTTAAAAAAGAATCCTCCCAATGCGAGACTGAAACAAACTCCTATGTCAGTTAGAGTAGAGTCAGGAGATGAGCTCGAGGTTAGTAGAATGTTAGATTCTAAAATCTCCAGAAACAAATTGTATTATTTGGTCGATTAGAAAGGGTTTGGGCCAGAGGAAAGATCATGGGAGCCCTCCTCAAATGTGCATGCACCAAAATTAATCAGGAACTTCTATAAAGTGTATCCAACTAAACCCAAATTGGGAGGACCCCTTTTGGAGGGAGGTACTGTCAAGACTTTGGCAGCGACCACACATCGTGAAATCTAGAGTAAAAAACTAAAAAACCTTTATTCAAACAAACTAAGTATCCGCGTTGGAGAAGAAGATATTTGGTGTCAAAACTCCTGTTGAAACAATGCTTGAAAATAATAAAAGACTCTAGTGAGGAAAATGGTCGCGCGGTGGAGGACAGGCCAAAGGCAGGTTGGCGGTCTAGTGTTCCCCCTCACGCGATCATCAGGGAGCTCAAGGTGCGCATTCCAAGAAGGAACTGGGCACTTCAACTGTAGCCCTCCGTGAGGAAATAGTGTCTCCTCATAGCGCAGAGCCTTATCATTAGCGTCTTTGAAAACAAACTATTTCTACATTTGGCAAAGTATAACGCATGCGCAACGTGGGAGTCAAGAATCCTTACGGAGAAAACCCAGGTCTGACAGCGCGTATGAGGAGAATTTTCTTGTAGCGCTACAGTCGTCTTTGTTACACCAGAGTTCTGGATAGCGGTAATTGCTGTTACACATACATAGAGCAGCCAAGGTACTGTGACAAACTTTTGAAATATTAATAAGGGTGCTTATGTTATATAGCGCCACCGATATTCGATAAACCTTGATATTCAAGTCAGTCATAATCTATGGAAGTAAACCTTAGGAGAGTATCTAAATTACAACCTCAAATTAATAAGAGGATTACAGTTGGAGAATAATACGCAGCTATAATACACAGTAAAAAGGTAATTAGGGTAGACACCAACGCGTATAAGAAAGTCACTGTTTTTCTTTAGAGTGGAGTTGTTTATCTAAATGCTGTTTGTTTCCCCAATTGCAGATGCTGTTGAATAAAAACCACCAAACGACTATAAGTGAGAAGCAACAGCCTAGGGTCTACTGGGTAAATTTAGCACCGACGTATGAATAACAAAGTATAGTATAGTGTTGGTTGCACATTACATTTTGTGTCTCTTATAAAGGTGCAGTTAAGAAGACGCCACATAGACCATAGAGTGAAGAAACTCTCAACCCAGCAGAGGCTGTCTCTCTTTATTTCTCTTCCACTACCCCTTTCCCCCCGCTTTAGTCGTTACCTTGAATAACATTCGGGTGACGCTTGAGGTGGCGGGGCGGTAGGACCATCATCGGCTCCTGTGGATTTCCAGGTACTTGACAAGCGGACATAATTAAATCATTCTCCGGTGAGCCCATTGACGTATGTGGCTACAGAAAACTAAAATTTGTATACAAAGGAAGGGAGGCTGCTGGTAAACTCTACGTGTCCAGAGTAGGACCATCAGTACTAGGATGGATGGACCAAGGAAATCTGGGCATAATCCTGGACCCTAGCAAAGCGGAACCTGTGTTGGGTGTATCTGACAACAAGGACTATGCCAAGTCTTTACTCAACAAATACCCCAGAGTGTTTAGTGGAGCTGTGGGGGTTCTAAAAGGGTACCAACACAGAATCAAACTAAAACCCATCACCACACCTGTTGTACACAAAGCAAGAAACATCCCTTTCGCCATAAGGGACGAAGTAAAGACTCAACTGGATAAACTACTGAAAGATGGAATTATAGAAAGAGTAGAAGCATCAGAATGGGTCGCCCCTCTTGTTGTTGCGAAACGACCCAATGGCAAATTGAGACTTTGCGTTGACTTGAGAGGCCTTAACCAGAACATTGTGGTGGAGCAGTACCCCCGCCCCAAAATAAACGAGATGCTAGCTACCACCAAAGGCATTAAGTGGTTCTCCACCATTGACCCAAAAACTGCCTATCACCAGGTGCCTCTACATTGTGATAGTAAGAAGCTGACAACGTTCATCACGCCATTTGGTTGCTTTAGGTTTACACGTGTACCTTGCACCACGTGTCCTAGAGCGCCCCAGCTACTTCCGCCCATCTCCCGGGTCCTGATCACGTGACCACGAGGAGGGGCCTAGGCTACCGGCAGATATAAATGCCGGCTGCAGCGCGGGAGCGCGCAGCGGGCACACTGGCAGCGCGCCAAAGGCAAGCCCGTCTGCGCCCAGCCGGGCCCAGGGCCCAAGTATCATGCCTACACACTTAAATACTCCTCACAGGAACTGAGTGAGAACTATGCACTCTGTCTCACTCGTACCTATAGCTACCATGCTAGCTATCCTGCAACAACACTGCATCTGCCACAAACAAGTCAAATTCCCGGAGGTCAGACTGCCCGACGCAAAGTTCAATCAGCAACTAAAACAAGTAAACTCGGAACATAAGGAACTATGAATATGCTATCTCAATACACACTCACTAGTAAAGCACCAATTAGAAATCTTTCACCTCCTCGATTCAGACAGACCAGATATTCTTCTGCTCACGGAAACCTGGCTAACCGCAGAATCATCACCAGACATTATAGCAGCACTACCAAACGAATACTACATTCTGCAAACTACCCGCACCACGGGAAAGTCGCAGCCATCATTAACAAGAAACTGAACTTCTCCGCCCTAACCCCACTCAACCAACCAGCCACGGACAACACTGTGCTCAAATTTGAATCAAAGTCAGTCCCAATTATCTGTATACTTATTTACAGATCCCCCAACATATGCCCCTGGTTCCCCCACTCCTTGAGAGAACAAACAGCACCACTAGTCACCGAACACACACAAATTCTGCTGACAGGAGATTTCAACTATTGGGCTGGTGACCCCCAAGGAGGTGCACACTCGCGTCAATTGACCAAATCACTCGAATTCCTGAACTTCACCCAACAGATCTCTTCCCCAACACACATCAAAGGTCATATTCTTGACCAACTCTGGATCTCCAATCTGTCAGTCTCAGCTCTGTCCATACAGCCTTGCGTCTGGTCAGACCATTATCTAATAAAACTCATCATAAAACTCCCAAATCTCGGGAAAACTCCCCCCCTAAAAGGCAGCACTGCAAGAAAATGGAACACCATCAATAGAGATGAGTTCATCAACACACTAAGCAGCACTGCACCCTGCCCAAAACAAGACATCAATCACCACAAGGAACCTTTCTCGAACTGGCTATTAGCAGCCAGTAACGCTCACGCCCCACCCAGACAAGTCAGACTCACCCGTCGGCATGGGGCTCAGAGGTGGTTCTCACCCGAACTGAAGTCTCAAAAACGCTCCCTGCGCCAGAGAGAAAATGCAGACCAAACTACTCATCAGAAGGGAAAGACAATTACGTCAGAGCCATGAAGGAATACAAAAAAGCCATTGTTACAGCAAAGGCAACCTATTTTTCCTCACCTATCCTTAACTCTAATAATCAAGCCAAAGAAATCTTCTCTATTGTAGATGAGCTGTCGAACCCAGAGAGAGTATTAAATAAACCAAAACCCTCTCAAGCCTTCTGCGACTCCCTGAACACCTACTTCATTGATAAAATAAACACCATCAAAGCCAGCATTCCCTCCACGTCATTACACAACACTGCCCCATCCACCTTCAGGAACCCCCACACAATCGACTCATTCATCCCTATCGACACAGAGACTTTGTACCAACTATTGTCCAAGGTCAGATCTAGCTCCCCTCGGGCCACTGCCCCCCTCATGTTCTAAGAACAGCATTCATGGCTTTTCCAGACCCAGCTCTTGCCCTTCTCAACCATTCCTTGGTCCAAGGCTGCGTACCCAATGCCTTTAAGGAAGCCATTGTAGTTCCCCTCCACAAAACACCAGGTGCAGACCCACAACTACCAGCCAACTACCGCCCCCATCTCTCTGCTCCCTTACATGGCCAAGCTATTGGAAGCTCATGTGGTGAGATGCCTTTCTAACTTCCTTGAACAGACAGGATTCCTCGACCCTAGTCAAGCCGGCTTTCGACCTGCACACTCCACTGAATCTGTGATCTTAGCTGTACTTGACTCCCTACGTGAGAAAGGAGATACAAACACCACAGGCCCTGGTACTGCTTGACCTTTCGGCGGCCTTTGATACGGTTGACCACGTAATTTTGGCCGAAAGGGTAGAAGAGGCAGGTATCAGGGGCCCAGCTCTCTGCTGGATCAAATCCTTTTTAAAAAACCGCTCTCAGGCAGTCCGCTCCGGCCCGTTCACTGCCCCCAAGCCAACAACAACTTGTTGGGTCCCACAGGGCTCGTCCATATCCCCCCCCCCCCCCCCACCTGTTCAATTTCTACCTCCACCCACTAATAAGCGTCCTCAAGGAGAGAAGAGTCACTATTTTCAATTACGCAGACGACCTCCAACTCCTGTTCTACATCGACAACTCCCCCCAGTCTATTTCGGATTTCAAAGACACCAGGACTTTCATTCGCCAATGGATGGATAACAATCAGTTAAAACTAAACCATAGCAAAACTGAACTAATACTGATAGGTGCGGCACAAAATAACTGGGTCCCTCACTACTGGCCTAACAACCTTGGGCCCCCCACCCTCTCCCGACACCTCAGTAAGGAACCTTGGGCTTACCATAAGCGATGATCTGTCCCTCAAAGCACACATCAGCACCGTGATCTCCACCTGCTTCCTGCAATTACGCAAAATAAGGAAAATAAGCAGGCTTCTATCCCAAACTGCACTAATCGAGGTCGTGATAGCCCTGGTTCTATCCCGGCTTGACTACGCAAACGCCACCTTCCTGGGACTCCCAATTGTACTAACTAAACGACTACAACTAGTTAAAAATCAAGCGGCAAGACTAATCTACAAACAACCCAGATGGCAACACGCCTCCCCTCTCCTTAAAAAACGACACCGGTTACCTATCCCCCAACGCTGTTCCTTTAAAATTGCCTGCCTGGTGTATAAATCCCTAAATAATCGCAGCCCCAATTTTATTACTGACCGCATTTCCCGATGCACACCCTCACCCAATCTCCGCTCAGCCGATCTTCACCTCCTCGCAGTACCCACCTTCAAACTGAAGCGGCAAGGGGGATGCAGGTTCGCAACCCTTGCCCCTCGACTATGGAACTCCATCCCATTGGAAATCAGATTAAGCACAAACCTGATCAATTTCAGAAAGTCTCTCAAAACATGGCTTTTCTCATGGGCCTATAATTAATCTGATCGGACTGGCGATCCTTCTGCCTCATCAGCGCCAAGAAACCAACTGGTGAACGAACGCTCTACAAAACCATTCTAACATAACATAACATACCCTTCGGTTTGGCCTCGGCAGCCGCAATGTTTCAAAGACTCATGCACAACATCTTCGAAGGGGTTTCAGGCATACTGCTCATCCAGGACGACATCCTGGTGATGGACAAGACTAAGGAAGAGCATGACGACAAGGTTAAACAAGTACTGGATAGCCTGGAAAAAAAAAGGTTTGACTACTGAGCACCTCAAATGCAAGTTTGCAAGCAACTCAGTAAACTATCTTGGCCACCAGATTACCGGAGACGGAATCAGCCCAAAAAAGTAACTCATCCAGGCCATAAAGGACTCGCCAATTCCCCAAAACAAGGATGAACTGCGATTTTTCCTGGGATTGGTGGAGTTCTATGCCAAATTCATTAAAAACTTCTCACACAAAACGTATGTTTTGAGGCAACAGCTAAAACTCAAGAACAAAAACTTGAATGGACGGAGGAGTGCAAGGAGACCTTTCAGAACTTAAAAAAGGACATGTGCAACGTGTTACCCCTGCAAGGATTCAACCCATCACTGCAAAACTTCGTAACCACTGATGCAAGCAATAAAGAGTTTGGCGCAGTACTCACCCAGAAAGACACCAAAGGCGCAGAGTACACTATAGCCTTTGCCTCACGTTCATGGACTTCAGCAGAAGAAAACTTCTCTGTAATAGAACGGGAGGAACTAGCGGGTGTGTGTGGGCGCTAGAAAACTTCAGGCAACTTGTTTGGGGCAGAAGAGTCACTTTGTGCACGGACCACAAGCCTTTAACAAAAGGTATTCACCACGAAGGGCCTGTACACAGCTTCGCCCAGGTTAGCCAGGTTATCGGTGCGTTTGTTCGACTCCATGTACAACGTCCAATACGTGCCTGGGGTGAAGAACGTGGTGGCGGATTTTTAAGCAGAATGCCTGTTGGAACATTTGTCAACGATGACACTACCGAAACGGATGTCTAGCATAGCAAATGTACTGGAAGAATCAAGCGGAATATATAAAGAGGAATGGCTAAAGGAGCAAAATGAGGACAATACCACTTGTCAAGCAATAAAAATGCTGAATGAGGGATGGATTTGCAAAAGTAGACTTGCAGAACCACCGAAACCTTTCTGGGAAGTGAAAAACGAATTGTCACACGAGAACTGATTTTTTTTGAGAAGTGGAAGATTTGTACCACCAAAAGACATCAGAACTAAGATACTTAAGTTATGTCACGATGGACACTTGGGCATTGCAAAAACCAAGAACAGAGTCAAGAACATGTACTGGTGGCCAGGCATTAGCTTGGATGTAGAGAGAACCGTCAGCAATTTTACCCTCTGCATGGACTCAGACAAAACGCAAGTGACATATAGACCGCCCCTACACCCCATTCCCTGCCCATCCATGCCGTGGGAGAGAATAGGGATGGACATAATGGGACCCATATCCGATGGCCATGAACAATGGTATATATTAGATATTATTGATCATTTCACCAAGTGGCCAGAGGTAAGAATTATCAACAAGCCAGATGCCTTAAACGTTGTCAAGTTCATGGATGACACTTACACGGGAGGGTCTCCCTAAAAAAATAGTAAGTGACAACGGGGCCCAATTCACATCTGGAACATTCAAAGATTACATGCTGAAGCACAAAATTGAACACAAAACGACTTCTGTATATCACGCGGCAGGAAACGGAGCCGTAGAAAGATTCAACCGAGTCATAAAAGGAATAATACAACTGGCAAACAGCCACAACCTCAACTGGAAACATGAAATACTCAAGCCTGTATGAGCATACAGAAAAACACCATGCGAAACAGGACACAGCCCATTTGAGCTGATGCGGGGCAGGACTCCTCTGTCAAAGGACAATGTGAGTTGGATCTCGTCAGCAAAGAGTAGACTGGTCAGCCAAACTGATCAGAGAGAGTTATGCAGGCTCAATCCAGAGGTAAGGTGATTTATGACAGCAAGCACGGATGCAAACTGGTGGAGCTCAATGTTGGAGACATCGTCAAGGTAAAAAGAAGTGGTCACATAGGGAAGGGACAAGACAGATACACCCCTCCCCCATCTGTACGTGAAGTATACTGCAATTCCGCACTCTTGAGTGACGGTAGAGTGTGGCACTTCTCTGCCTTATCCGCCTATAGACATCCAATGAGGAACTCCAAAGCTACCTTGCCCACTGAGTCGACGAGGGAATCCCCCGTGGCAAAGAAAACTAACATGGCACAACCTTGCTCATCGGACTATGAGTCTGACTAGGAGTTTCCGGTACCACCTACCGCGACAGGAAGTGGCGTCTCGCCACCCATCTCTGCACCCGTGGACACCTCACCTAATCAGGGTGCCACAGAGAGAGTCAGGCGCAGGTTACCTTCCACACCCATGTGTGACACTACATTGCCTATTAGTAGGAGCAGAGCAGGAAGGCTGTTAGGACCACCTGTGAAACTTAAGGATTATATTTGTGATTATCTAGCTTTGTTCCCCTGTCCCCCCCCCCTTATTCATCCTTCTTCTATAAGAAGGAAGATGTGTTATGATTTGTGTACCTGTGTCCCCTTGCAGACACCGTACTAGTGCTGCTGCCTTCTGCTGTCCCTGCGCGGACACCATACTGCCAGTGAGGTCACCAGCTGATCACCGAACTGAACTGACGTTAATGCGCTCCGATCCGTGTAGGAGCCTGTGTTGGCGAATTTGAATAAAAGGACTTTCTTCAATCAGTGACGTGTGTGTGCTGGAGTCCTTCCAATATATGCTATATTACCAGTCTCTAAAGTAGATACACTTAGCAGATATAACTGTAGGCTGTCAAGAATCTTTTCCTAACTACACATGCCAGAACACAGACTCCATTCCATTCTTAAAAACACCAAAGCCATGTTATCTTTTCGGTGGGGGATAAAGCCGAACTAATGACTTGGGTGATCAATGTTTGAGTGAATATAAGGTTTACTATTGTCCGATTACTTTATCTAGCATGTTAAAACAGCAATGTTCCTACATATTACGTAAAAATAATTCCAGCTGATTAAAATGAGGGATTTATTTTTGACAATGAGGTTACAATTTCCATGGAATTTTACGGATAGCCCCTTTCTGCTGTGTGTGTAATAACGTCTTTATAATTTTTATACACATGAAAAGCGTAACGGACGCCCAGTCTGAGCTGTCCGTTTGGATAGTTAGCACGAGATCTTAAACGCACGACGAGCTCGAACGCCGCAGGGTCAGCCATTCACAGGCAGAGAGTGAGGCTCGCGCTCTAAGATGTGCAGGGCTAAGGCATTCCTGAGGCTTCCGTCAATGCATTCAGCGGAGCACGACCGAGAGAAATCAGCCAATGCAGACAAATTGCTATGCCGTCGCGGGTTGGAGAAAAGTAAAGGCAACATACAGATTTGCGTGTCCAGCAACATACTTTCTAGTAATGTAGGTGGGCACAAGAACCAGCACTGGAGCGACAGCAATCTTGGAGTAGCACAGCTTAATTACGCAAATAGCAATTTTGAAGTAGGAAACAAAAAATAGTTTATGAAGTGGTTTTCGGAGATTAGTTTTCATTATTAAACAGGAACACACTGAATAGCATAAAGGAAGAAATTAAAACGATGATGTACAATTTTGTATACCTCCCCCCCCCCATGCAAGTTTAATCAGAAGAAGCAGTTCGAGGCCAATGTCGACAATTAACTGAGGGAATGGTGTACAGACAAGAGTAAAGAGGTGTTTGTGTTAGATATCGCCAGATTGCTTCCAAGGCAGTTAAAACAGTTTATATTAAAGCCCTCTAAAAAGATTAACTAGTTTAAAAGAAATGCAAACTGGGCAGAGGACAATGAATATTGGTCTCTGTATGACTCAGCCAAGGTCGCATTGGTGAAAAAAGAAACAAGCATTGGTAATGCATCGGTTTCGTCTATGTAATGAATAAAGAGCTGTTTTCATCAATCATCGTCTGAAAGAAGGAAAGAGCTCTCTGACAGATAACAGTGGAGCGGATGTGGCGCAGCAGCCAAAGCTGCTGGCTCGAGAACTTGAGATCCCGGTCCAAGTCTCGGCGCCGCCCAACATCCTCTGATTCTATGCAAATCACTTAATCTCTCTGGTGATAAATTGTTATAAATACGATACAATAGTAAAAGGCATAACTTTATGAAAATATAGGTTCACAAAAGCAGATGTTAACAATATTTCGGCGGCAGGAAACTGATAAGAGAAGAAGACAATGAACAAGCATTGGTAAATGCAGGACAATATGCTACAGCCAACATAAATTAAGGACAGGTAAATGGCACGCACAGATACCAATGAGAAGACAGAAAAGAGAGGAGGCGGGATGCAAGTCCCTTGTAAGTTTAGATTAAAAAACAATAGATTTCTCAAGCACAGCACAAGTGCTATGCAGGAAAAACCTAAAAAAATATAAAACAAAAAAAAACCTAGAAAAAAAAAGAAATTGTAATAATACAGTAATCCAGAGTTTTGAAAGAAAAAACATTAAGTCTGCAAAAAAGGGAATGAGATGATGCACATTCACATTGGCACTTGCACATAGGATACTCGGGTATTTACCATTTGTGCCAGACACAAGCATATATAGTCCAGTGGTGTTATATCTAGAAAGTCAGAGCCATGTAATGTAATGTAAATGGGTACCTGTAAAGCACATGGCTACTCCACGGAGTATTCCGGCACCAAGGACCACACGACAGAAGCCTAGCCAGTATCAGACAAGCACTGTAGACTGTTACTGCAGGAACAGCCAGGTTTTTAACGGTTTCCTAAAAGAGAGCAGATCCTGGACCTACCTAAGATGCAGAGACAGTTCCATAACCGGGAGGCCAGCACTTGGAAAGAGCGGCCGCCTAGTTGGACGTGGAAAAACTTGGGAATTGACATCAGAAGCTGTTGTGAAGAACTTGGGGCTCTTTGGGGCACATAATGCTGAATCCTATTCCTAATATAGATGGCACCCGTGTCATGGAAGGCTCTGAAAGCCAGGACCAAAGCATCAAATGCAATCCTTTTCCAAACCGGCAGCCAGTGCAGGGACTTCAGATGTGTGGACATTCGTGCTCTGGGCCCAACCATGAGAATCGCCCTAGGCGCCGCTTTCTGGACCACCTGCAGAAGACTTAATAGGTACTCCGGTAGGCCAAGGTACATGACGTTGACATAATCAAGCCTTGACACGATCAGGGACTGGACTACCGTTTTCCTGTGCGCAACCGGCAGCAGGGGAAGAAAGTTTAACATTTTTAGCAGGCCAAACCAGGTGCCGGCCACAGTTTGCAACTGGGCCTTCATTGATAGTTGGGCATCTAACTTGACCCCCAAGTTCTTTACAGTGCTCACTGAAGCTACCGGGGGGGACCTGTCTTGCGGCCATCACTGGTGCCATACTTCGCAAGGAGGGAGGCCAAAGAAAATGATCCTAGATTTCTCTGGGTTACACTTTAATTGGTCCCAATTCAGCCAGGAGAAGACCTCCGTCAGGCAAATATTGATTTCTCCACCTCTGAAATCAGCGTCCTTCTCGCAGGTGAACAGCAGTTGAGTATCATCTACATATCGTACTATTTTAGCGCCATGTGCCTCGGCTAGCAGCGCAAGGAGAGCCATATAGACATTAAAGAGTGACTGGCTCAGAATAGTTCCTTGTGGACCCCCACCTTCATAGCGGGAATGGGGGTCACAAAAGGGGGGGAACCAAATAGTTTGCTGGCGGTCACTAAGAAAGGACGAAAACCACTTGAGCACCGTGTCCCCAATGCCGCACTCAAGGAGTCTCTGTAAGAGCCGGTCGTGGGGCACGGTGTCAAAGGCCGCAGAGAGGTCCAACAGTATCAACACTACTTTTCCCCCTTTGTCCAATATCTCTTTGAGACCTCCAATAGGGCTGTTTTGGTGCTATAATTAGCTCTGAAACCCGACTGGCTAAGATGTTATATATGGTTAGCCCTCCACATATTCCGTGAAAATAAAATTCACACATTTTTCCAAAACTTTGGAAAAGAAGGGCAGTAGATATATTGGCCTATAGTTTGAGGCGACCGCAGGATCAGCGGCAGGCTTCTTAAGTAGAGGGAGGATTTTGGAATCTTTCCAAATATCCGGAACCTGCCCCTTTAGCAAAGTATTATTCAAAATCCGGTTGACCGCTGGATTAATAATCCCAGCTATAGAGGACAGTACCTTGGCTGGGCAGGGATCTGTAGGGGAGCCCGACTTAAAAGAATCTTCATTATCTCCAGTGATTTCGCCAAAAAGACCGGAGGAAACTGGGTGAGGCCGGAGCCTGCTTCCAGGTTAGCTGCAGATGCTGGCACTAGGATTACTTCATTCGCCAAAGGCATAGTATAAAAAAAGATTTTTTAATAATTCTGATTTTATCGTGAAAGTGCCCCCGCCAGATGATTGATCCACTCATTTGCGGGCGTAAACAGCCTTTCCACCATACATGGGGAGGAAAATTATTTCACAATTATAAAGATTACCTTGCTTTTGTTCCCTGCTGACTCAATTTTGGAAGCGAAAAACTGTTTCTTTTCCTCACCGATTTTCTTATAATCATCTTTCAGGGCCTGTTTATAACTAGCTTTGTCCCCAGAGTAAAAATTAATCCGCCACACTCTCTCCAAGCTTTTGCAGGCACTTTTGCTCTTCCCAAGAGCTTCTGTAAACCAAGGGGCAGAGGCACGGCCAATCTTAGCCGCACGCGTAGTGGGAGGGCCAACTCCAAGGCACGGTGGTCCAGCCAATTCTCGAGGCTGAGCACGTCTGTCTCCAGATTGTCACTGCAGGGAATAGAATGCTGCCTAAGAGCGGCGTTCATAGCCTCTGGAGTAATGTGGTTGAAAGATCTAAAAATATTAGGGCGGGGCTTGCCGTAGGAGGACAGGCAACATGACTCCTTGTGGATTCTAAAACCTAAGAGAAAATGATCAGTCCACACTAATGGGAGAGGTGCATCAATTCCTATTCTAACATTGGAATGATTAAAATTATGTAGGAGAGCTATTGCGTTAGGAAAAAAACTTTCCACAAACAACTCTAGTGCCTAGAGAGTAGCCTTAAGAAAAGGAATCTGCAGAAAGAAGTATTCATCACAAAGCCCTGCTGTTATGTTTCATAAAGGTACCCAGATATAGGCTCAGACAGTAACCAAACCCTTCACATATATTTCCCGTGCAATTACACTACATGACGGTTCTTGGTACTGAACTTTTACCTAGTTACAGAACTGCCTAAACGACGTGGGGTTTTCCCCAACAACTAGCCTCATTCATTATGCATGAGGATTCTTGGAATCTCAGCAGGACTACCATCTCCTGCATAATACAACAAGTTACTTACCTTCAGTAACGATATACCTGTAAGAAACATTAGTTAGTTATAGATTCCTTACCTTAGAATTACCCCCAGGTGTCAGACTGGATCCAGAAAGTTTTTTTCGTCAGCAGTACCTCTACGTGTTGGAAGGTGGCGTCGGTCGGCTCCGTGTCCATCGTCGGCGTCGTAATTGTCACCGGGATGATGTCGCGGCAGCTACTTAGACGACGTCCTAGCGCGCAGACGTCAGTTCTGTACACGACTTTCCGTGCCAGAAACGCAGAGCCATGCAAGACACTGACCATTGGTGCACAAAACTAGGGCCCTGCAAGGATGTCCTTAACCCTAGAAATCAGTTCGAAGAACGGGGAGGATGGGTGGGGCGGTAAGGGATCTATAACTAACTAATGTTTCTTACAGATATATCGTTACCCAGGGTAATTAGCTTTGTTATCTGAAAGAAAGACTTTATTTATGGATTCCTTACCTTAGAATAGATACCCCAGCAATACCAACCCCGATGGTGGGTCTGCGAACCAAGATCACACCAGAAAGTCCTGGAGAAAAGAACGGCCAAAGAAGCCGTCTCTCCGGACTTGGCTGTCCAGGCAGTAGTGTTTTGTAAATGTGTGCAGTGATGCCCACGTGGCCGCCTGACAAATGTAATTTAGAGGAACTCCTCTTCCCAAGGCAGTCGTGGCTGCCGTCACCTTAGTGGAATGGGTGCGTAGCCCAACCGGAGGCTCTTTAGCCAGAGAATAACATGACTTAATACACAAAACAACCCATCGAGAAATGGTACGTTTGTTTACGGCCCGACGTTTCTTGAAGCCCACGTAGCCAGCTAAGAGTGGATTATCCACCCGGAACGGTTTTGTGCGATCCAGATAGAAAGAGAGCGCATGTTTTGGGTCCAGACGGTGGAGCCTCTCTTCCTCCTTTGTAGGATGCAGAGGCGGAAATAAGGTGGGCAAAGTAATGGTCCTTTGGGGCCTTGCCTGTCGCGGGTACTTAGGCCTCCCACACGAGTGAGGCACCGTTTTTATCGGGAGACCCGGAGGAACGCTGGGTGGTAGGAAATTTGTGTCAGCCCGGTGATACCTCAACTTTCCCACACAAAAATGTGTGAAAAAGGTGATTTTTTCAGCTAAATTTGAGGTTTGCAGGGCATTCTGGGTAAGGAAACGTGGGGGGATCCACGCAAGCCATACCTCCCTGGAATCCTCCGGGTGTCTAGTTTTCAGAAATGTGTGGGTTTGGTAGGTTCCCCTAGGTGGCCGCTGAGCACCGGGCCAAAAACCCAGGTGACCCCCCTTGCAAAACCAGGTCGTTTTGAGGTAGGCAATATTCATGTCGCCTCAATACGTTTTGGGGCCTTGCCTGTCGCGGGTACTTGGGCCTCCCACACGAGTGAGGCACCGTTTTTATCGGGAGACCCGTGGGAACGCTGGGTGGTAGGAAATTTGTGTCAGCCCGGTGATGCCTCAACTTTCCCACACAAAAATGTGTGAAAAAGGTGATTTTTTTCAGCTAAATTTGAGGTTTGCAGGGCATTCTGGGTAAGGAAACGTTGGGGGATCCACGCAAGCCATGCCTCCCTGGAAGCACACGGGTGCCTAGTTTTCAAAAATGTATATGTTTGCTAGGTTTCCCAAGGTGCCCGCAGAGCTAGGGTTCAAAAACTACAGCTAGACATATAGCCAAAAAAGGCTCATTTTTCATTGCGAGATTGAGGTGTGACCACGTTGCGTTTTGCACAGTTTCCTGTCGCGGGCACTAGGCCGACCCACACAAGTGAGGTACCGTTTTTCTCGTAAGACTTTGGGGGACGCGGGGTGGGTGGAAATTTGTGGATCCACGCAGATTCCAGAACTTTCCACCACAGAAATGTGTGGAAAATGTGTTTTTTTTGTACATTTTTTAGGTTTGCAAGGGATTCTGGGTAACAGACCCTGGTGGGAGGCAGTCAAGTCACCCCATCCTGGATTCCCCTGGGTGTCTAGTTTTCAAAAATGTATAGGTTTGCTAGGTTTCCCAAGGTGCTCACAGAGCTAGGGTTCAAAAACTACAGCTAGACATTTTGCCAAAAAAGGGTCATTTTTCACTGCGAAATTGAGGTGTGACCACGTTGCGTTTTGCGCCGTTTCCTGTCGCGGGCACTAGGCCGACCCACACAAGTGAGGTACCGTTTTTCTCGTACGACTTTGGGGAACGCAAGGTGGGTGGAAATTTGTGGATCCATGCAGATTCCGAAACTTTCCACCACAGAAATGTGTGGAAAATGTGTTTTTTTTGACAATTTAGGTTTGCAAGGGATTCTGGGTAACAGTCCCTGGTGGGAGGCAGTCAAGTCACCCCATCCTGGATTTCCCTGGGTATCTAGTTTTCAAAAATGTATAGGTTTGCTAGGTTTCCCAAGGTGCCCGCAGAGCTAGGGTTCAAAAACTAGAGCTAGGCACTTTGCCAAAAAAGGGTAAGTTTTCACTGCGATATCGAGTTGTGACCACGTTGCGTTTTGCGTCGTTTCCTGTCGTGGGCACTATGCCTACCCACACAAGTGAGGTATCATTTTTATCGGGAGACTTAGGGTAATTCAGTTTTGTAAAGGAACTGTTATTATCTATTGACTTTCGATGCATTTCTGCCTTCCAAATGAAAGATAGTGTAAAAAAGAAGTCATTCTAAAAAATGACTGAATTCTCATGCTAGTATGAGTATCCCCAATTTCAGAAATGTGCAAATATCTACTGTTTCTAAAACTCTATATTTTGTTCCCATTTCAGAAATACATAGGTGTCTTTCATACCGATTTTGCCATGTACATATTTTTACAGAATAATTACTATATACCCGGTACATAATAAAAAACCATTGCAAGTTGCTGCTCAGTTTTTGGCTCTGGGTTCGTCGGGTTCTTGGTGAACCTACAAGTCCTATATATCCCCACAACCAGTAATGTCCAGCGGATGTAATGGTATATTGCTTTCAAAGAACTGTCATAATTAGAAGAAGTTACAGGTGAAAACGTTGACACAAAAGGCTTTTTTTTTTCCAACTAATTTTTAATTTATCCTATATTTAACTGTTTGTTTCTATAAAAAAGCCTTGATGGATCTACACAAATGACCCCTTGCTGAATTCAGAATTTTGTCTTCTTCTCGAAAATGTATAGATTTCCAGGAACCATTATTGCTTTTGTACCCATTTCTGCCATTAACTGGAAGGAGGTCAAAAGCACAAAAAATAGCAAAATTAGGCGATGTCCCAGAAAAATGCCAAAACTGTGTAAAAAATGTTGGGTTTCTGACAAAAGTCTGGTATCCCCGAAAAGCTGGGAAAATGGTGATTCCAACCCCACAAACCCTTTTTTGATAACATTTGCAGGGAAAAACCCAGATGCTTTCATTTGCAGCCCGTTTTTCCAATTTTTCCAAAAAAAAAACAAAATTTTGCTGTATTTTGGCTAATTTCTGTGAACCCTCTGGGAGAATCCCCAAACCCTGAGTACCTTTAGAATCCCCATGATGTTGGAAGAAAAGGACGCAAATTTGGCGTGGATACCTTATGTGGTCAAAAAGTTACAGGGGTCTAAGCGCGCACTACCCCAAATAGCCAAAAAAGGGCGTGGCACAGGGGGGGAAAAGGCCTGGCAGCAAAGGGGTTAATCCCAAGCTTTTGGTTTCTTTCACATTGTGCAATTCAGAAATGTCATGTATATGCTTTGCTTCTCCTACACCCACCTTGCCACAAGCTCCCCTTTACCCCTCCCACCCCCCAACACCTCCTCTCCCCCACTCCTCGACCGCCACCCTGCTGGCATTAATGCGGCCCTCAGTCACATCACAGACCAAACTTTGCGGCCCAATGTTTAGGACTATCCATGTCCTAGGAGCTTGCATCATTCTGGTTGTGTTCTACAAAAGGTATACTCTGATGTATTAATCATTTAAGACCGGGTGAAACAGATGCTGGGTAAAATACTCAATTTGCACAGCATCAATTAGGATCTATTGCCAAGCTCGGATTGCTTAAATATTGCAAATGGGCACTGCACTCTATTGGAATAGCTAATGAGTTGCAACAACCCCCTCCCCCGCTGCTAGCGTATTACACAAACCTTCCACGGCAGACAAATTTAGAACTCTGCCTTCGGAAAGCAAAATGGCAAAAATCAAGCCAAAACTAAATGGACTCCGACAAGAGCCTGAAGGCAGGATGGTGGCTACGAGGCGGCATTAAAAAAGGCACGTTAACCCAGGGCAAGGAATGGCCACTAAAACTAAAGATATAAAACTATTCGCAACAAAGTGATGTGCTGCAAGGTGACTCCGTGATGCATTCGGCCTGCATTTTTTTTGCCTTGCTGTCTAATCCCAATTTTAAACAAATCATTTAAAGCAGATACATCATTATTGTTATTAAGCTGCAACTACGCAAGAGGTCAAATTCAACTTCCTTCACAGCGGGGTACTAGCCAACTGAACCGTTTTGCCTTTCTTAATGCGCTATCTTCCAATGAGCTTCAAACAGCCATTATACAATCAACAGCATGCGTCACGATGGGGCCCCAGTTCCCTCTTATCGTGAGGGGACAGTTTTGAGTGTGATGACTCCATTATTGGAGGGAAAATGAACCTTTTACTTGAAGAAAACACTCCTTAACTAGAGTTCGAGTAGAAGATAAATGCTTGTGGCAGAAACACAATAATGTGCTACTAACTGCTTCATAGACAGAGCCAGGTCTTGGCAATTTCGTACAAATCTAAAAATAAGTCAACATTTGCTCCGTTGGAGAGGTCACCGTAAGGGATCACAGATTACAGTTTGGCTAAAGTATGCTCTACCTTACGTGACAGAGGCATTCTGTGGCCACATGGAGGAACAAGTCTGTAGGGTACATTTCTGTACATGTTAAAGGAACTCAGTAGGCCTTCAATACCGCCATAAGGTCCAAAACATTATTTAACTCCCATAATACTGGTTTACACAATTACAAGCCTCGCAACTCCATTTAACGCCTTGGGGCCAGAGACAAAGTTTCTACTGAGAGTAGGTAGTCTTACTCTTGGAGGAAGTATGACCAACTTCTCAATAGCACGCTAGGAGTGCTCCAAGAACAAGTCACAGGAACATATTACTGAATCAGGCCTTCTCTCTCTCGCTACATCTGAAGGAATGTCTTGTGGCTACAGATCATGTACAATAAACGTGCTACTGTACATTGAACATACCAATATGCAGCATCTAGTGTCGTGCTTCACATAGTAAGCACTATAGCATAGGCCATCAAAGCACTTCTAGCACCTAGATTAAGTTTTTCTGTAACAATATATTAAGATCAGTAAGGGCACTCTAAATTTCAGGTGTAACGTTTTTCTTCAAACCGTTCTTGTGAGAAAGGGTGATCACTAGATGTGTTACTTAATATTTTATTTTCCGGAGGTATCTGCAAATTAATACCATATGCAATGTGTGCATTATAAACAGTCTAAACATGCAAAGCACAGAGTGAGAATTGCTGCTCTTGCTTAACTTTCTTTCAGTTTACGACTAAATATAGCGAGGTTTACTAAATCAGAAAACGTGGCCTGAGTGTGCAGTACATAAAGTTGTATAAGCAGTGGTGAGTGGTAGTGGCCTCAACAGCAATGTTTATTTATCAGAAGCAACTATGTTTAGGCCTGTGTCCAAGAGATCGGTCAACAGACGTGCAAAACAATTGTGCACTTGGGCCACTGATCTAGGTCTTAATTAATTTGATTGCAGCCAGCATTTGAGTGTGTGATGGGCTTGTCTATGGTATCGCACAAAGAAAGTGCCCAAACTCGAAGTAACATAGATTAGGTACTCGTACTTTGTCCGGATCCAGTGGTTAAGGTATATTGCCCATTTTAAAAAAGGTAAGCCGTTACACTGCACTGCATGTCATGGCCATGTGCTGCAGGTGTACCACTGGGATGCTAATAGACTGGCACAGTGCAGGCTTAGACAAGTCTTGCTGACTGGCAGAGTAGCGAGATTAAGCAATGTTTCACACCTTAAGAAGGTTGGAAATATGTCTTACTCCACACTGGGTGTACATTTGTCTCAAGACCATCTTCCTCACAGTCGCTAGTCAGTGAAAGAGCAGGGCTGCTATGGTGCTTTTACCCAGTTGTGGAGTGCTGCACCTGAAGGTCCAACTGGAGTATACTCTCAACCCAATAGTACCGGGAAGACCAGGGTGAAACCGAGGCTGCACAGAGGGATTTATTCGTAAAACTAAATGACTTTAGTTCACTCTGAAGGCAAGCTGCAGCTTCCGAAACTGTAGCAGGGAAACGGAAAAACAGGTGGCAACATAAAACAGGCATTAGCAATGCCAATAGGTCGGACTTTAAAGGGATGCTGCATGGGAATGCAAAGCTTTACAGGTAGATAGCATGGGAATAGATATGCATGTGTTGAAGCAAAGAACAGTAGAATACTGGTGTAGTTTAAAAGGTCAGTGCAAATGTCACCTATCATGCCTGACCTAAAACTCCATGCAGGTTAATGACTTCCCTCCTTCCATCTGTGCTGCTGCCAGAGGAAAAAAACTCTATAAATTATCTAGTTATTTAAGACCCTTTAATAGCATTACAAGGTCATGTGTGCATAGTGTTAAAGGCTCAAGCATGATCAGGAATGACCACAGCTGTGTGGAGGGCACTTGTGTGGAAGCACAACTTCTAGCAATCCTGTGGCTCCCAACATGCAGGTGGGGTCAAAGTTAAATGTTATCTGAAAATAAGCACAGCTCTGCCAAGTACCACACGTTAGACTAACGCATTTCAGTGTGGTGGTCCGCATCACCGCAATCAAAAGCAAAGTCACGCATTAGCGCCTGCCCCCGGGCTGTCAAGCCATAGGGTTGCTAATATCAATGTGGTAATGTTTGAGGCTCCCACGTTGCGGGCCGCCTCGGTAGAATTGATGGCCCTCTAGTACGTTGTGACCCCTCCTCTGGGCTGGAAAGGAAAAGCTAGTGCAGCAATGTTGAAGTCTCCCAATGGTAGTCTAATACTTAAAGCTTGATTGGGAACGCGCAGCTCAGGGAGGCTGGGGGTGGCTTTCTGAGCAGTGCTCGTGCTACAATGTATTAATTTGCACGCAATGTCAGCAAGCAGACTTTCAATAGCCATGTCATGTCCTGCTGGCACCTGCGGCGCAACGAGGGTCAGGCAGCAGTTACTGTGCGGCAAATGGTAGTTCCATTTGCACCGCCGCGGTCAAATTTAAAATTAATCAACATTGTGATCCTACGAGGACTGGACCCACCCTCAACACACGGGACTGCAGCGGCCACGATGGAGCGTAGAGGAGACGAGCACACCACTCACGGACTGTGTAGCTAGTGAGTACCTTTAGAATAATTACCCGGGCCGCAGTAAGTGATTACTCTGGTGACGGGCGAGGTTCACACAGCCATGCCGTGGGAGAGGAAAAGAAAGTGTTTCCTAAAGTTTACAGAGTCAACCCCAGCAAGACATCATTAAAAATTTCCCTGCACATCGCCTTGATGTAACAATCCTTGCCAAGTCCAATTATTTATTAGCATCTCTCTGTAGCCGTTGCAGATCCGACAGGCGGGAATCTCAAAGGTATCATAGGGGTGCCAGAAGGAACATGTCTGGTGAGAGACTCACACTCACTCAGGCTCACTTGGGTCATCGCCCAGCAAACTTGATTTTTACCCGCTACACGCCTATATACTTATTTCAGCACAGACTGCTTTCTCACGTCCCGTGCCTGCCCGGTATCTAGTTGCACTCGGCTGCTATAAAATTAGTTTCATGCTGTATTCTGTGTCCTGCATTATAGGAACTGTGCAGTCAAGCAGTCTCTCTCTACTTCAGCAGTGACGCGTTAGTGCACAATACTCTAGTGTAAGAGAGTCAGGAGGGTGGGTGCGCCGTACTAGTCTACTAGCGATGCATGCAATTTGCTTCACTATAGCGCCTTGGGCGGCGCTCTCTGCCAAATAAAACAACAATCTAGAGTCCAGCTGGGGGGCCGCCCCGCCCAGCTTAATAGTACGATCAAGTTACAAGAGCACTAGATTAGAGCCCTTCAATTTCTTGTGATGCTTTGCAGCAGTATTACAATCTTTTTCTCGTTGTTTAAATGGCTGTAAATTCTGATATTTATGTTTCCCTCTTATTCATTGCTTTATTTTGCTCGCAAGATGGTGTCACTCATGGTTGTTGAAATGTCACTCATAATTACACTGAAATTATGAAAATGTCACACATAGCAATCTGAAACCATGGCAGCTATGTAAGCATAATTTTAGGAACAAAACTATATTGCAAGGTGTGAAACTTTTAGATCAATACCTTGTTGCATGCCTCAGTGTTGGGAGCACAACAGTTGATAAAATCTCACATAAGATTAAAAAATACAAGAGTGGTCTTGGAATTAACCATCAAACATACTTTCTGTACACTACCAACTGCTTAAACAGAGTTACGTGAAGTAAGGAAAGTCTAACTCTCAAACTGTCCCATGTCAGTTGTGAGCAACTCATCCTGTACCGTTTTTCTTTGCATTCTGGTAGTAACAGTCCTGCAACAAAGGACAACTTACTATCAGAATGCAAAGGTACAGCACTAGGCATAAGAAAAACATGCAACTGTCACCAAAATGAACTGAAGATCACCACAAAAAGTACCACCGCTGAAGTGTCTGTCAGCAGGTGAACTTGGTTTCCAGAAGCAGAGACACTTAGTGCTAATGCGCAGGCTTAGAGCATGAAATGATAAACCTGCACATTATTAAACCACTTTCAATGTAAAAAAAAAAAATTGGTTTCTCATTCAAGAATTTTTGGAAGCCTTGTCTTCTAGATTTCTAAAAGTAGCCCAAAGGCAAGCAGTTGGGACATGGAAACAAAAGACCCAAAAAACGAATGTGGCACTAATTCATGTGTAAGCAAGTTTACCTTTTCACAACTATGCCAAATCTGTGAGAGTCATGTATAAACAATTTTACCCTTTCACAACAATACCAAATCTATGCGAGTAAACTACTTATATGGCAGAGTATTTGCATCAACCTATGGCAAATGATTATTCAAATTTCGATATGAATAAAAATATATATTTTGCTCCTAATTGTTTCTGCACACCCTTGGATTTGTACTGGTGCATATCAGTTTGCTAATAAAAAAATTTAACTACTTTCTAGCATTGCTCTGACAAACAATATAATTCCAAGACAGCTAACCATGTCAATGTCCTCAGTGCAAAGTGTATGGGGAAAAAAATGCACCTGGATTACACAGATCTTTATCAATCACTCTCCATGGCACAAGTCCAGCATTCAACTTTCTTTTTAGCTGGAATCCCACACATTTCACCTGTTCCAGTTGGGCTTTTGTCTCCGCCATAATAGTCAGCACTGCTACCGATTTTGAAAGACTTGAGATGGTCTGTAGACCAAGGAGGTACTGCCGCTGTCAACTCTATTTTAGGGAGGCCTCTGACAGCATGTGCCATAACTCCCCTCTCCAGCGATTACGGAGCTGTGGGATCTGCAATTCATCCTTTAAATGACTTGCCTCATTTCTGAAAGAGAGCGATTTAAAAGTCCCTGAGCAACCCTTCCTTTCATTCATTCATTCTGCCTAATTCTTGCAGAGTCCCAAAGGTTGTGTCCCTTAGTCCCACCCTTTTTAGGTTGAAGCCTACCAGAAAACCAGCTGTCTGGCTTGCTAAAGACATCTTGGGGCCATTCAGACAGTTTCCCTTGGCATGCATTCCGCACGTTGCTTACCAGACTTTGTGGTTTTTAAGTCACATTTTCTGGCTATTTGCCTGCTTTATTTGTTTTAGGTTGGCCAGAATCAATTTCTCTCTCCCAAGGAGCATGTATTCTTCCACGAGTGACCCTTTCTGTAAACAGGCACTTAAATCTCTTTCTTATCCTGTCACATTTGCTGTGCATTCAAAGACAGAGGTCAAATGTCAGGCTCTGTCTTCTGAGAGCGCTTGGTGTTTACTTTTTTTCTTAGAATTCAAAGTGAAAGGGGTTATGTGACAATTTAGCTGGATACTCTGGGAAGAGGGAAGAGTTTTGTCAAGCACACAACATTTAAATGAACTATGCAAGTATTTCAGAATATATCAGAACTAATAAAGCTTAAATGAAGCTCATTTATTGTTAATTATTTAGTGTGTTGGAAACTAATACTTTAATATGATCAAAACAAATAAATACAAACGGTGATGCCATTTCCACACATTATCGTTTGTGTGCTGTATAGTTTTATTAGTAAAACTGTAGGTCTGTGCAAATACAATGGTAATTTCAATTAGAAATGTGTCATCAGTAATGGCAGTGTGCTACCATATCATTCATACTCAACTTTACACCACCACACTCTACTCTGCACCACTTTACAGCCCTCTACTGGACTGTACCACTTCGTGCCTCTACTCTACAACACTATTCTATGTCAATGCACTCTACACCACTTAGTTGTATGTCACGCTACAACACTGCACTCCATGCCAATGCACTGGACACCAGTCTGATCTACTCTGTACTACTGCACTCTACATTACTCTATGCCACTCTACTGCACTATACCCTGCACCACCACATGCCACTGCACTCTACCCTTCACCACTACATGCCACTGCATTCAACACCTCTCCACCCCTGCACTCCACTGAACGCCAATGCACTCTACTCTGCACCACTGCACTCTATGCCACTCTATGCCAATGCACTCTACACCAGTCCGCTCAAAACTACTCCACTGTACGCCACTCTACTCACTCATCGCCATACCACACTACAACACTTCACGCCACTTTCCTCTACAGCACTAACTTTAAGCCATGCTGGTGTACAACATGATTAAAACACGTTGGCAAAGCCAATAGCTCTTGCAAAGGCGAGGCCTTTTGGCTTTGCCAATGCTTTTTAATATTTATGTACACCTCCTTGCAGATACGGTTGCTTCTTTTGGTCTGCATTTCATTAAATGTACAGATAACACACAGCTTGTCATCTCAATGTCTTCAGATGGGAGCTTGACAACTAAAAAACTGCCTGTCAGCGGTAGCCAACTGGATGGGACTCAACTGCCTTAAGTTAAATGACAAAAAGATGGATGGGAGGATTGTGGGGAAACAGCCACATCCCTGGAACCGATTGGTGCATGCTACCCTAGCCCCCTTCCTGTCCCAAAACCAACAGGCAATAACTTAGGAGTATGATTTGATGATAGAGCAGGAAACCGTCAGCATGTTGCTTAGGCCTTATCTATAACTTGCCTCATAACACCCAAGAAACCATAGTCCAAGCAATCTTCCGTTTGCGTGGACCATAGAAATGCATTATACTTGGATAAATCAAAGAACCTGTTGAAGCGACTACAGACGATCCAGAATGCGGCTGCTCATTTGTGATTACTTATTCCCAGACATCAACTAGTCTCTTCTCCCTTAAGGAACCTACACTAGTTGACGGTGGCACTACAAATCAAATTCAAAACGTTGTTTTGTGTTCCGTGCTTTCCCAATACAGGTTGTGCTTTTCTTAGGAAGATGATTCACCTTTATTTTCGGTCAATGACTCCTAGATCAGTCAACGTATGGTCAACTTAAGCCTTGCATGTCTGGTCACGAGAGGGTGCTCATTTCCGGTCCTAGCAAATAAACTATTGTTGTTGTTGTTGTAGTTACTTTATTCGATAAAAAAAATATCATAAAAGTATAGTACAAGACATATAAAACAGTTTGAAACTGTTAGACCTGTCAGCCCTTTGGGTGGTCCCTCCTCATCATTATTTATTTTGTCCCACTTTTGCCTCAAACCCTGTTTGAATTTTTCCTTTTTGGGAACCACCAGACTTTTTAGTGTTGCTGCAGATTCAGGGAGCCATTTTACCTACCCCTGAAACTTCTGTCTGAGGGCCTGAAGCACAAAATGGTGGCCACCTGTGACATCACCAGCATCCACTGGAACCTACTAGCACCTTCCAGAACATTCCAGAACCCTGTGACCGTTGGAGGCGGTTTAGAATGTTGGGGAGTTAAGAGAGAGAGTTGGCAGTTGGAGCTGGCAGTTGGCACCTGACTGGTGAAGAGAGAGCCGCACAACAGTGAAGGAGGAAGGAGTGAAGCAGCAGGGGTGGAAACTTGTGCCTGGAGTGGGGTCCATAAACCCACCCTTGATACTTGTCCCTACTGATGGATCCCAGCCTGTAGCCCTGTGTGGGAAGAAGCCAGAAAAACTCATCCTAAGGACCTGGACAGCAGGAACAGGCCTTCGAAGCAGAAAGCAGCAAGATCCTGACCTGGAAACTGGTTTCCCTGGAGTCCGGCGTCGAGTAGCCTAAGACCTGGAGCCCGAGGTGGAGAAGCGGCGCTGACTGAAGAAGCAGACGTCGTACCCGGAGCCGCCTGAGGTCGTGAGAGGGCGCCGACGGAGGTCGTGAGGAATACCAAAGGTCGATGAGGAAGTTAACCGAGGTCGAGTGAGCGGCGTCATCGGAGGAGTGAAGTCCGCCCTCCGGAGTCGTCGGAGACCGAGGTGAAGTGTACCGGAGGTCGGGAGTGAGGATCGCACTCCGGAGTCGCCCGGAACCTGAGAGGAGGAGCACCGGAGGTCGGGGGTGAGGATCGCACCCCGGAGTCGCCGGAAGTCGACATCGAGGCCAGGCCGGCCGACGTCATCGAATCCGAGAGCGCCATCGGACCGGAGCCGCCCGAAGTCGACACCGAGTAGAGACTGCCCGACGCCGTCGAATCGGAGGTCGAGATCGAACCGAGGCCGCCAACATCGGACCGGAACCGCCTACCGGCGTCGTCTAGAACTGACATTGTGCCGAGGCCGCCGAGACCGAACCGGAACCGCCTCACGGCATCGACACGACTCCAGCGGCGTCGGAGCATCAGAAAAAGGGCAGTAAGTGGAGTAGAGGGCGCCTAAGGCCCTGTGGAGACCTGAGAGACTGCTCTAAGGGGCTAGGGAGGTGCTGGAACCAACCTGACTGTGCCAGGGGTGAACTGGGACTAACCTAGAGAGGTTGTGTGGAGAGAGAAAGCCAGGGCACTGGTATTCCCCCCTTGATCTACCTCCGTTTAGGCCTCAGCCTTGTCCCAGCCAGGGAGTAGCCCCCCCTCAAGCCTTCCACAACCCTACAAGCTGTGCCTGGGCCAAATCAGCCCTTAGGAATTGAAAAGTGATCTGATTACATGAGTGCTGCTGTATACTTTTAATTATTTATTGGGGGCACTGTATTTATTGTGTTAGCCTATTTATTGCTTCACTATATTTATTGGTCTACAGGACTTGTTGGTGTACAATATTTATTGGTTCAGTATTTAATGCCTCAGAATATTTAATTGCCTGTATTACCTGCACTTATATTTATGTCCCTTGTATTTATGATCATCCCTATTTATTGAATCTCCAGACAGTATTTATTTGACCTGCACTATTTAAATTTGTATATTGTGATTGTCTTATTTATTTTTCCAATCAGCAACTGAGAGAAAAAGATAAAGAAGAATATTTTCATAATTTTTACGGTGTAGAGTCGTTTTTGGAACGGATGCACGCATGGTTATTGTTTGGGTATATTGTATGCTTAGCACGGTGCCTGTTTCCTGACCACTCGAGCCAAGCTACCACAGTGTGTTCGGGGAGTCCATCACCACCCTGCGGAGTGGGAGTGGGCTGTTTCCAACAGAAACCCACTACAACAATGACTTCAAACTTTATAAAATTAAAAAGAGTAAAAGAACAATAATATATATATACATACATATATATATATATATATATACACATACATACAGCATTTTCACACGCCCCCGTTAGATGATATAATAAACAGTGATATTCATACAGGGTCAGGAATATAGGAGGTTAGCTTTTGATTGGTACGCCTTAAGGAGCTTGCGTCTTATCCTCCATGCCCAACCCAGATATTTGGCGGTCCCACAGAGAACACTAGGGACTGATGTTTCGTAGGTCAAGATACGCAATGCCACCCTGGAAGACCTAGTGCCCAGATTATTACAGACCGGTTTCAGCCATCTTAATCTTGGTTGCCTGTACGCCTGGCAGGCAAACATAAAATGGCCAATAGACTGTGGGCGAGGCACAGCCTGGGCAGCCTTTTGGACTCATGATTGCCTTACTCCAGCTAGATTGGAACTCGTGAAGTGGAAGGGTACCATATCTCATTTTTAGATATAGTGACCTATCCCCAGGAGATTAGATCAGGTCCATAAAGGATTCCATACTAGGACCAGGTTTCACATCCAAACATTTCACAGTTAGAGCACCCCTCTGATTTCTTAGAGTGTCAATCGTGACCCATTCCCAATAGATCTTTTTTTATCATTGATTTGGGTGGAGGAAGCTGGCTCTCCCAAGCCTCTTCCAGGCCTAACTTCACCAACTGTTTTCTTAGATTCGATACCCAGGGGATCTTGTGCTCTGCTCCGAGTTTTAAAAGCACATCCAGAGCAGAAGCGTAATGTTGTAGTTCAGGGGACCTTCTAAGCCTTGTCCAGTATAATATAGGACGCAGCCTAGCCACATGGCTGATGTTGTGTCTACCAAGATCACTGCGAAGTGGGACTAACGGGGTGGACAGGGGGAGCGAGATTAAGTCCCTAAAGAACTTATTCTCTGATTTAAGGAGGTCCGATAGATTTTCAAATCCCCACAATTCCGCCCCGTAGAGGGCCGCTGACATGGCCTTCCCCTCGTAGACCTTGATTGCCGCAGCTATTGGCCTACTATATGAAAGCCTCTGATGTTTCGCTATTGCCCTTGAGACTCTTTTGTGAACGAGGAGCATTTGACAGATGGGAGGCCCATCTGAGCTTGTTGTTGACCCTCACTCCTAGATAATCAAAAGCCTCCACTAGCTCCAGTGTGGTGTCATTTAGCATGATGTTGTTCCTAAAGTTTTTTGAGGGTGATAGCGTCATCAGCTTGGTTTTAGTTGTATTTATTTTCAGGCCCCTGATGTCGCAGAACTGGGAGAAGCGGGACAACAATCTTTGTAAGCCCATGGGGCTTTTTGATATCAACAGAGTGTCGTCAGCGAAAAGCAGGGTAGGTGTTTTTTCCCCCGCACAGGGTTGGAGCGTCGGCCATGTCATCTCTCAAATGGTCTGCCACCCCATTTATAAAAAGAGAGAACAGGGTCGGGGCTAAAACACAACCCTGGCGCACCCCTTTCTCGACCGCTATCCTCTCTGTAAGCTGACCCTGATGACCCCACCTGACTTTGGCAAAATTGCCTTCATGAAGGCGTTTAAGGAGGTCCAGGATTAGGGGAGGGATGCCCAGATCACACAGCACCTGCCACAGCTGTGATCGTGGGACCAGGTCAAAGGCTGTTTTTAAATCAATAAATGCCAAATACAGGCTGCCTTTTTCGATGATAACAGATTTCTAATGTATGGTACAGAGTCTGAAGACTTGGTCGATAGTACCGACTCCTTCCCTAAATCCTGCTTGAAAGTGACTCAAAATACCCTCCTCATCTATCCAGGCCTTGATCCTAGTCAGGAGGACTCTGCCAACCACTTTTTGTATTACATCGATTAAGCTAATCGGTCTGTAGTTGGCAGGGTCCTCCCTATCCCCTTTCTTGTAGATAGCCACCACCTCCGCCCCCCTCCATGAATCCGGGACTGGGTATCCTAAAGCAAGGCCATTTAAAGTCCGAAGAATGAATTCTGCCCAGAGATGTTTTTCATGGAGCGAAAGGTCACCAGGGAGACCGTCGGGTCCAGCTGCCTTTCCCGGAGAGATCGTATTAATTGCAGAGAGGACCTTTGTAAGCCCAAACTGGGTCTTTATCTCCAAAGGTGCCGAATGCTCTATTACCGGGATCTGTTCCTCTGGAACCACTCAGATGAGTAGAGATCAGAGAAGTGTTGATGCAATTGACACCCCGTGATGTGATTCGGAATTGGGTCGGCCCCTCTCCTAGCACTGATGTTAATAAGACTCCAAAAGGAGGTTGAGTCTTTCGCAAGGGCTGCGGCCTTAAGATCCTGCCAGTGGGTTTCATCCCACAGTCGCTTCGCCTTCCTTATGGCTTTGTATCCCCCTTTTCCTGTGACTCAAAAAAGTTCCCCACCTTAGCCACAGTCTGTTGGTAAGCTTCTAAGAAGACTTTGGGAGAGGGAGGCTGTGAGGGACAACCCATGGTTATGTCCAAAGCTACAATGCCTTCTTCTACTAGCCTTTTAATTCTGCGCAGATCCATCTCTTGCTTTACTACTCTAGGCCACTTGAGGCGCCTGTTACAGTTGTTTGGGGCAACCTCTCTTGCCCCGGGCCTCTGTTTATTTGGGGGCTCAATAGAGGTGGTGACCAACTCGCGCCTGAATTGCATGGATAACGGACTATGGTCGCTCTCACACCGGTAGACAACTTCCATGTCGATAAGATCCGGCCAGAGCTCGGTGCCCAACAGGATGTAGTCCATGCGCGAGGGGACACCAGTTCTCGTAAATGTGGGGGCTCCCAGGCCATCTGAGCGAGTTCGTCCATTTGTGGCCCTTAGGTTAAACTCCAGAGTTAAAGCGTTGAGTTGCACAGCTCTCTTGGACCATTTCTTTATTGGCGGGAGAGTGAGTTGGGGTATACCCTGCTTGGAATCAACAACTCCGATGCCCAAGAGGTCATCGCTGCTCAGGGGCTCAAAAGTACAATTGAGGTCCCCGGCAACGATGACATCTGCCTTGGTGGTAATTGCTGTGAGTTCAGACTCGAGAGCTAATACAATGGCACTTGCTTGAGCACCGGGGGTGCCTCTAGCATAGATGTTAAATATTTCGAGGGGGGGTTGTTGGTCCACCCCGTTGGTGGATGTATGCAAAAGGTCATGAGATGTAATTACATGACTTTTTACTGCCCAATTTAAGCTGATGTTGACCCAAATTAAAAGGCCCCCTGATGGTCGTCCACGTGTGGACTTACTTGCGGGGACAAAGAGGGTAACAAACCCAGATCTATGCAAGGGAACCAGGCTCCAAGTTTCCTGAAAGAGGATGACATCGAACTTGTCGATGAAATCACACCAGACAGGATCTGGAAGATTCCTCCTTAGCCCCGCAATGTGCCACGATAAAAACTTAACTCCCGAGGAAGTGGGCGTTGAGGAAATCCCCACATCCACCGCCATGCTAACTTGAGGTCCCTCGTCAACTGCCATGTTATCAACAGTTTCGCCCAAACCATTTAGAGACAAATTGAGAGTAGGAGTGGTGTTCAGAACTGACCCCTCGTCAGAATGAAATGTAGGTAGGTGTGAGGGGAGTCCTGTATAAGAGTTGGGTAGTCAGTCCACTTGTCTTAAACCAGAGTCCTCTCCCTCCTTCTCGTGGGTCCAAGCGGGGAGCCTGCGAATCTGGATTGAAGAATGAGCAGGAGGCGATGACCTATACTCTAGCAAGAGCAAGTTTTCTGCTAAGGCAGGATCCCCAAATGCAATCTCTATACAATCAGTGATAGCATCCACCCGTGATAACCTTCTTACCCTTGAAATGTCCTCTCTAATAATCGATTTGCACCATCGGACATGTCTCAGCCAGTGTATAACTTTGTTGTGCAATGATACACTGTTTTCAGAAGTGCACCGTAAAGGCAATTTTGGTGCATAAGTCATGAAAACAGAGGATTTAGCCTGCGCAGGATGGAAGATGGGCGGGTAGGCTGGAGTATGGAGTGGTAGATTATTATTACCCCGTCTGAGAGGTAGAAGAGGGCTAGAGGGGCTCCTGATGAGAGTTTACATTTGGTGCACTTGCTGGCTCAGAGCATCTTGTCAAGTCTGCATATGACTTAGTAAGGCCATTTGATCTGATGTTATTATCCTCATTGTAGACCCCCCCCCATATACAAGATCATCGTTGGTTTTTGGTGGAATTAACGTGGGTGGGGCAGACTTCATCCTGGATGGAGTGACCCCAGAAGATGGTGGGGGAACATGGGGAGTCGGGGAAGAAACTTGGCTTACAGCAAGGGTCTCCACTCTCTTGTTAAGAACCGCCACCAACTCCTCTAATCTCTTGACTATCATAGCGTGCCGCCAAGGTGACGACGTCAGACATATTAGGGGTCGCATGATCCACAGCGGTTTTTAGAGCAGAACTAGTAGGATGGGATAGATCAGGATCGAGGGTGGCGAACCTGTTCGAGCATAAAATAGGTTGTGAGGCACAATGGGGGATAGCTGGATCCGCTTCTATGACATTCATAGTGCCCATAGACTGTACAGGGATGACTTGAGGGTCAGGGATTGTAATGGTGGGGGGAGGAATAATACTTTGTTGTTTAGACAGACGCTGGGTGTGAAACATAGATGGAATAGTGTTGTTGGAATTTGGTGCGGATTTAACTGTCTGATCCCCCACCTGCCTGCCAATCAGCGAATCCTCACAGTCATTAACAATCTCCTCTATTCTGCTCAAGACACAGTTCATGGCAGCATGATTACTTTTCTTAGGTTTTTTACCCTTTTTACTACTGCCCATCGGTCCTCCCTCTGCAGCTTTCCTTTTACCCATGATGAAAGCCCAATACCGACAGGGATGGGTGCAACCTGAGTGCCAACAAACAGAAGCTTTGCCGGAAACCTGCTCGTAAAGAGATGACAATGTCACAGGGCCCCGGATGGGTATGAAATAGAAGCCTTTTGACGGGACACAGTACCTTAGGACGTAGCCGGGTGATGAGCGTCAATTCCCTAGTGTTAAGGGGGTGGCTCGGCCCGGCCTCCTCCGTCCTCGGACGGCCACAGACGGCCCGCCCTTTGCCCAGGCTTAGCCCAGCGAGGCGGGAGGCTCGAGGAGCTAATATCCGTGCCCCGGTGTCAGAGGGCATGTCCTCTGGTGTCAGCAAGGCTCGTGGGCTCCTGGGACAGGTAGTGCAGTCCTGAATGCCTGTGCGCTCACCCCCACAGAAAACGAAGCGTCTCCCGCGAAGCGGGAGGCGCGAGGAGCTAATATCCGTGCCCCGGTGTCAGGGGGCGTGTCCTCTGGTGTCAGCAAGGCTCGTGGGCTCCTGGGACAGGTAGTGCAGTCCTGAATGCCTGTGCACTCACCCTCACAGCAAACGAAGCGTCTCCCCTATTGAATTCCCTGCCACTTCAGCTGGGCTTCTGCCTGAATGAATCTGCTTTCAAGAAACACCAAAAAACCTGGATTTCTTTTAAATTATGTTGTGTCCGCTGTAAACTTCAACAAGATCACTCAGCACTAGGAAGCCCTAGTTGGGGTTCGCCATGTGCTATATAAATCAAACCGGTGTGAAATAACCATTTTCACAGATCAGTAAATTAGGACAAAATCCCATGTAACAGTGTTGTCTGGATAAGACATATTTATTTTATTTTTTATTTTGAAGGTTTTATATAGCGCTGGCTAGACCCAGAGGTATCAGAGCGCTTTACAAGATAAGGATAGTAGAAGGCACATAGGGAATAAAAGCATATGAAAGGTACCGCAACAAAAATTTGAAATATACAAAGTACAAACAACAAGAGACTTATACAAATCAAGATAAATAAGCAGGAGCTATACATTTAAGTAATTAGGTAAATGGTGAACAGGAGAACACGGTATATAATACTGAACAAATATAGTATGATTGATAAGAGATCAGGAGTAGGACACAGGTTAGGAACCCCAATAATAATTGAGGAGGTGGGTTTTGAGGTCTTTCTTGAAACTAGAATAGGAGGGATTACAGCGCAGGTTTTTTGGGAGGGCATTCCAGATAATAGGGACATTGCCAGAGAAGGAGCAAGACTGTGTGGCTTTCTTTTTATGCAGAGGTGGGATTAGGAGTAGGGTGTTGGTGATTCTCAGAGGTCGAGTGGAGCCCGCAATGTGGAGTTTCTTAGAGAGGTTCTGCGGAGTGTTTTGGTGGAGGACTTTGAGTAATGCAGGCGGTTTTGTAGACAGATCTGCCTTCGATAGGGAGCCATTTAAGAGATTTGAGAGCCGGGGATATATGATCGAAGCGTTTGCAGTCCGTGATGAGCCTGGCAGGAAGGTGGAGCACAGCTTTGATTGGAGCAAGGTGTACCTTGGGGATTCCATTAAGGATGGCAATAACAATCAATACGTGACATAACAAGAGACTGAACTACAAGTTTGAAATCATCGGTGGGTATGAATGGTTTGATTTTCTTGAGATGAAGGAGAGTGAAGAGGGCTACTTTGGCAGAGTTTTTGATGTGAACATTAAGGGTTAGGGTGTTGTCGATAGTGATGCCAAGAGATTTGACGGAGTTGGACAGGGTGAGTGAGCAATTGAGTGCATTGAGGTCAGAGATCCAAGATTGAACGGGTAGAGGGTTATTTTTTGTGGAGAAGAGAATGATTTCGGTTTTGTTAGGGTTGAGTTTGAGATGACTGGAATGGAACCAGATTTGGATCTTGGTAAGGGTGTTGTTCAGGTGTAAGATGTCAGCATGAGTTTTAATCTTGTAATAGATTTGGGTGTCATCGGCGTAGAGGTGGTAATTTATGCCTGCTTGGTTAAAAATGAGGGTGAGGGGTTCCATAAAGAGGTTAAAGAGGGAGGGAGAGAGAATAGATCCTTGGGGGACTCCAAGGGAGACAGGAGTGGGGGTAGATAGACAGGTTTGAATTTTGATTTGCTGAGTTTGGTGTTGTAGATAAGAGATGAACCATTTGTAGGCGGTGCCATTACGGCCGAAACGGGTGCTAAGCACATTAAGTAGGGCTGAATGGTTGACTGTATTGAATGCTGCGGAGAGATCAAGAAGAATAAGAAGGCAGGTCTCGCCATTGTCAAGAGATTGATGGATGTCATCTATGACATTGAGCATTGCTGTTTCGGTGCTGCAGCCTTTTCTGAAGCCAGATTGAAAGGGGTCGAGAAGGTTGACATTTTCTATGTGTTTGTCTAGTTGTAGTAGGACACATTTTTCAAGTACCTTTGAGAGAAGGGGGAGGTTAGTGATGGGGCGGAGATTATTTAGGTCATTGGGGTCAGCATTGGGGTTTCTGATTATGGGCGAGATTTCTCCAAGCTGAAGGGAGGTGGGGACACAGCCCGTGGAGAGGGAGGTGTTGATGATTTTGGTCCAGAATGGGGTGATGATGTGCTTAAGGGCAGGGACAAGGTTGGCGGTAATTGGGTCTTTTGTGTGGGAGGACGGTTTAAGATTGCCAATTATATGGAGGACTTCAAGCTCAGCGACGGGAAGAAAGTTGAGCAAGGAGGCATTGTTCTTAAGTTGAGATTTAGGGGAGTTGGTTACTGGAGATGTGGAAGGTGAGAGGCCTGTGGAGTGGTGGGGGGGGTATGGAGATGGGTGGGTGAGGAGGCTCGCTGGGGAGCGGTAGGATAGAGGGCAGAGGAGAGAAGGTGTCGTCTGGAAGGGGGGATGTGGAGTGGGCATTAGAGGTGAGGACAAGATTGGATTGGGAGTTGGAGGATAGTTGTGTGGGAAGGAAGGAGTGATCAATTTTGGCAATTTTTTCAGAGAAGAAGTGGGCAATTTCTTCACATCTGTCTGATGAGGCTGTCATATTTGGAGGTGCGGGGGAAGTTTGGTTTCGGATGATTTTGAAGAGTTCCCTGGGTCTATTTTTGGCACGATCAAGTTGAGTGCGGAAGAAGGATGCCTTTTCCTTGAGGATGTGTTTTTTGTACATGGATCTAGCACGTCTGAGAAGTGCAAGATGGGAGGGTGAGGGATGGTTTCTCCAGGTTCTTTCCAACAGTCTGAGCGCCCATCTTTCATTATTTATCTCTGTATTAAACCAAGAGTTTGAGGGGGTCTTTCTTTGGTTTTTGAGTTTAGGGGGGCCAGTTGGTCAAGAATATCTGTAACATTATTGTTAAATAGTTCAGTGAGCTCATTCACATTTTGTGAGGGGGGGGGAATGAGAAGAAGTTGAGCTTGGAGTTTCGATTGTAGAACACCTGGGGGGATGCCTTTTAGGTTTATGGTCAATTTCTCAGGTCTGGTAGTTTTAGGGGCGGGGAGGTTTGCGGAGGTAGCAATGGTGAACAGTATAAGGTGATGGTTGGACCAGTCAATGGGGATGATATTGGTAACGGAGGTCAGATCTTCGTTGGACAGAATGATATCAAGTATGGATCCTTTAGCGGACGATCTCACTCCAATCTGGACAACGTTACAAGAGTTCGGGGAGGTCTCGGGACTTAGTAAATTGGGGGAAATTGACGATCTTCCCTCTCAGCGCCCATCTGGCGCCCCTGGAAATCACGGTGGGCACCCAGACATTGACGTGGAACGCGACGGCCCCCAGATATTTGGGAGTGCGGCTGTACCACTCCCCCAGGGACCTCTACGAGGGCAACCACTGCAAAGCGCTAGCGAGCTTACGACCAGCGGTGGGCTTCTGGAAGGCGTTACCATTGGCACCCATAGGGCGTGTAGCCATAGCAAAAATGATCATGGTCCCGAGAATGCTCTATTACTTCGCAAACCTCCCGATAATCCCACCGCGTTCGTTTTTTCCGGAACTAGATGCGCTGCTAACAGCTCTGATCTGGGGCGGCGGTCGTCACAGAATAGCACTACGCACGTTATATCTGCCCACGACAGGCAGAGGCCTGGCAGCCCCATCCTTCGAATCATATTTCCTCGCGGCACAACTCCAATGGCTGTCCCACTGGACAGCAGAGAGGCACGTGGGAGAAACAATAACCGAGGATGGCAGAATACCCCTCCCCGCTATCAGACGAATGCTACTGCCAGGCACTAAACCGGCGCGCACACCCGCTACAGGTTTCGGTAGCCCGCAGGTGTATGATGCGAGTGCACCGTATGTCGAAGGGACGACCATTTTACTCTCCGCTGATCCCCTTGGTGGGATTCCCCCGAAGAAGCGAATACTACACCGCGGGAGCCCTTCGGATATGGACCGACCACGACGTAACAGAGATGGAGGCGCTGTTTCATGAAGGACAACTGAAGACCTATGCCCAGATGGTCGAGTGGTATGACCTCCCTCAAGGACAGTTTTTGCGGCACAGGCAACTCTTAGACAGCGGTCGCCAACACTGGAACCTTCGGGATGGGGAGCCCCGGACACATCCAGTGTTACACACGATACTGCGAATGGGGGCGGGTAGACACCTAATCACGTGGCATTACAAAGCGATCCGGGAATTGACGGATGTCGCCCTGGACAGGCTCCAACGGACGTGGGAGGACGACGTGGGTCGGGCATTCCACGATACGGAATGGCGCCAAGCTCTGGAATATCCCAAAAAGGTATCCAGAAACGCGCGATTCAAAAACATACAGTTCAATATCCTGCACCGAGCGTATCTCACACCGGATAAGCTACACCGGTTTTACCCCGATACGCAATTCATGTGTCCCCGCTGCCCGGCACCAGAAGCGGACTTTAAGCACATGTTTTGGGCCTGTCCCTCCATACAGCTATATTGGGACAGGGTACACCATACACTCCGAACAACAGTCAATCTCCCAAACATTTCCACATGGGAAGCATGCGCCCTGGGGATCTTCCGGAAAAAGAAATCTGCAAAATTACAATGGAGATTTGCATCATTCGCCATTCTCTTAGCAAAGAGGAATATAGCCATGCATTGGAGGGCCCCTACTGGGCCTTCGGAGGCAGCTTGGGCGGGGGCACAACTCAAGTGGGGGGCAGCGAGGAAGAGGCTCCAAGAGAGGAAGAGGTAAAGGGCACACGTAAACATCCAATATCTATGGAATGGGCACAGCTCTTGATCCACTTTAAACATTTAAACAGGAGCGGGCAGCAGGGGAAACACCGGAAGAAACAAACCCCCCCTCCCCCCTCCCCGCACCCCCTCCCTATCCCCCGCCACGCAGGACTCAACAATAGCGGTACAATAGGCAAGTAAGGGGACCGACTGGGAGAGATGGGCGGGGCCCCCCGGGCCTATCGCCCGCCCCTAGGACGGTTCAATTCCCCCCATGATTGCCCCAGGACACATCTGTTGGACATGTAGCCAGTCAGCACACCACCGGCCACGACAGATCTGCCTTGCCCGCCATGTATGTCCTATCCCCCCCCCGTTTTTTTTTTTTTCTTCCCACAGTTCACAGTTAAATCCTCATCGGCAGTTCCGAAGCCGACATACTCACCAAACGGAATAGATGATAAGACACATTATAGGGGAAGCTGTACACAGATAGAAGAGAGGAGAACATGCTAACCCTCGCTACCATGTGACACAATGGTTCAGGCGCAACAGAGCACATTACAGTCCACTGGAGCAAAACAGTAGTAGATATATGATCTAAGCTATGTCAAGGTGTTCCGAAGACTAGACAATCAGTGCAATCGCCATTTGTAAATAGGAACAATATTTTAAAATGACACAAAAGGTGGTTCATCTGTGAAATATTTGATGTATGACATGGAACATTGTAATGCAAAACCCTAATAAAAAAATTTAAACAAAATAAAGTATGGATCCTTTAGTGCGAGTTGCAGATTGGCATAGCGGTTTGAGTTTGTTGATTTCAAGAAGTGTAGTGAGGAGGGAGATGGTGGGGTCATTGGTATCATTCCAATGGAGGTTAAGATCCCCAAGAAAGATTTTTTGAGTTGGATAATGCCGATTGCGCCTATAGATTCGATAAGTCCTCAATGAAGGGCTGTGGTGGTCCCGGGGGGGGGCAATAAATGTTGTGTAAACGAATTGGGAGGGAGATTTGAATCAACAGTTCTGCTTCCAGGTATTCGCAGTAGTAGTAGCCTGGGTTAGTGACAAGGGAAATCTGAAGTTCCTTTTTGAAGATAATGGCTAGCCCTCCCCCAACTCGGTTAGGTCTGTCTTTTCTAAGAATAGAGTATCCCGGGGGGGAGAGTATGTAACGTATGCTCGTTGAGTGGTCATTTAGCCAGGTTTCAGTGAGGAATGCAATATCAATGGATTCACTCAGGATAGTTTCCGAGATTTCCATGGCATGTAGGACCGCCGAGCGACAGTGAACGAGCATGCACTTCAGTGGTGTGGGGTTGGGTATGGAAGGTGGGCAAGAGTGGATCAGCGTAAGTTGGGGTGGAGGTCTGGGGGAAGCAGGGGAGGAGGGGGTTCTATTTGTTCCTGTGATAACAGGGATGGGGGCATAGGGGAGTGGAGGGTTGGTGGTTGGCAGATTAGGAAGGTAGGAGTTACATAGGTCAGCGAGGTCAGACGGGGAGAGTGGTTCGAGGTGCGGAGAGGTCTATGCTTACGGCATCGGAAAGGGAGCGATCTCCAAAGGTTGTGTTTGTTATTGGGGATGTTTGAGGGAGGGAGGATGGTGTTTTATGGTGAGGGAGGGTTCTGGTGCTGTGGAAGAAGAAATATTTTCTGAGTCGGGCTCATTCCATAGTTAAATTAGATAGGTCACATTCAATGTTTTGTAGGATCTGGGCAATTGAGGAGAGGGAAGGTATCGGGAGTGCGTGGTCTGTGTTATTTGCAGAGAGTGGACTAATGTGTGAGGGGGGAGATGTGGTAGATGGTGTAGGGTGAGGGTTGACGGGGCTGGGAGGAGTGAGGGGTTCGGTAGTACAAGTAGGTAGGTCGATGTTGTGTAGGCTCGGGGTATTCCGGGTACAGGGAAGGAATGAAGGGGCGTAGGAGGTGGGAGGAGAATGGTCTGGGGGATAGGAAGTGGTTGTGATTAGTTGCGGATGGAGGCCTGCTGTGTGAGGGGGGAGATAGGGTAGTAGGTATGGAGTGATGGGTGGCGGAGCGGTTAAGTGTGAGTGGAGGGGTTAGGTTATACATGGGGCATAAATCTTCAGGTGATGTGGTCGGAGAGGATAAAAGGGCATGAAGCGAGTGAGAAACAAATATACTGTGATGGGGATATGTGATTATTGGGGGTTGGGGTGAGGGGGTGTGAGGGGGATGGGTGTTTGTTGGGGGTTGGGTAGGTAGAGCCTGAGGGGGGCGGGGGGCAGAGAGGATGGGGAGGAGCAGAGGGTGTACGGGATTGGTAGGAGTAGGGGGGTGAGGAGTTGTGATAGGTGATTGAGGGGAAGAGACGGTGGAGTACGTGAGTGGTTGGGTCAGGGGGAGGGAGGTTTGGGGGACAGGGGGAGGGCGGGTCAAGGGAGGGGAATGATAAGTAGGTGACAGGAGATTGGGGCTACCGTTATTCAAGGAGGGGTCTGAGGAGTAAGGGTTAAGGGGGTTAGGGGGAGAGAGGGAGATAAGTGGGGGATGAGAAGTAGGTAATTGGGGAAAGTCGTTATCAATAGGGGGTCCAGGGAGGGAGATGGTGAGGTCAATTTTTGGAGGTTGAGAGTGGAGGTAGAGTGGGGGGGAGAGGTTTGAGGGGTTCTATTCGTTTGGGGGGGGAGGAGTGTTATGCGCAGAGTGGTTACAGAGGAGAGACATAGTGCTAAAGTGGTGTTCAAAGATAGAAAGGTGGGATGGCGAGGCTTGTATAAGGATGTTACCTGTTTTGAAGATGGAGAGATCGATACCACCATGAAAGGCTGGGGAGGGAGCGGTGGATATTTTAAATCCATATGGTATTTTGGTTGATTTAGAAATAGGGAGGTGTTGAAGGAAGATGCTCTTCCATTTGGAAGGGAGTTTGGAGTACAAGATGTAGTTGGTAATAATGGGGGAGGTGAGGCTGAGGTAGTTAACAATGAGAGTTTCAGGGATGCGGATGAGGAGTTTGTGTTTGAAATTTTTCCTTGCGTGTTTGGAGAGATTTGGGGGGTAGAGAATGGTCCAGGAGCTGGGGCCGTGTTTAGAGAGGGTATGGTCCTGAGGGTGAAGGTCAGTGCTGTGACGGAGCATGTTGGGTGGACGTGTGAGGGAGACAGAGTGAAGAGAGGGAAGTTAAAGGAGATGGGGTAGCGGAGGAGAGGAGGATGGGAGCCAAGGGGGGATGGGGGCGCTGGGAGAGTGTGGGGTCGAAAAATAGGGGGCAAGATAAGGAGACATACCACACGATCTTTAATAAACTAGCAAAAACATATATTTCCAAACGAGTTATGTCGGAATAAAACTACTGTCGAGTAGATCAGCAGAGTTTTAAACACATTTTCTGGACCATTCTTTTACTTTACCTATATTTACCTCTTTTGAGGGTGATGTGGGGGTCAGGGAGATGGAAGTCGCAGTAATATCTTAAAAAGATTGTTGTACTGGAACTGTAAAGGGGGAGGAAGAGAAACTCCAGAGCCAAGAGAGGAACCATGATTCTAGAAATGTCAGTCCGTTCAAATGTACCAGAGCCAGACTGGAAAGCAAACAGAGAACAGACGCAGAGCAACCAGCAAAGATCCACGTTACTAAAAATAGGCCGCAAGCTCATGGGGGCATGGTGCTGTTTAAGTATCAAATTCTAACCTTTTATTGGGCACAGCTCAAGCTGCACAACCGAGAACAAATCCGATGCACATCCATACATCTGACATTCTTTAATTAACACCAACAACAAATGTGTGCAGAAAATCCCCACTATCTAGCAGAATTAAGATTAAATTGGGATCTTAATGATCGACGTTCTAATGTCTTGTATGGAACCGTTATCTGACACGGTTTTGAAAAATTGCATGCAACAGACGCTTCAAATTGGAGTCACAATGTTAAACTCTCCCTGAAAACACTGAGCCGTCAATTTACTTTAGCTGGAATAATTTACCAGAAAACAAACTGGCCTTATTTCTTTTCAGTTTTTAAAAATCTCTCCATACTCGACCACAGTGCACTCCTCTCTCGATTGCCAACGTTACCTGCTTTTCGGTACCTGGATCCAAATGCAAGCCCCTCAGCAATGCAGCGCAGCGCACCGGTGCTTGATTCGGTACGAACACTTCAATCCATTACGGGGATACAAAAATAGAAATAAGCAGATAATTTTAAAGAGGATTCATCTGCTACAGCAAAAGCACAATCTCTGCGGACTACAGCCAATCCGCCTCTCTGAACACACGACATCACTTCACTCCGCTCCACTCGGATGCAAATCAAATGGGGGAAGTCATGGTGGGGCTTCATGGCAGGCATTTCACAAGTCAGGGATGAAAGAGTGACATTAGGGCGCAAAATTAGACTACTGAACTCGTTATCCCGAGTCACTTGACAGCAGAGCGTTACCGGGCGCTGCTCTCCTCCAGTGCTTTAAATGGACATGGATGTGCAGGTACTCGGAATTTAGAGCACCCGTTTGCTAGGGTGACCAGATTCTCAAAACAAAAAACGGGGACAGGTCATAGACATAGAAGTAGGACTACGATTTGCAGTAACCACCGACATAAAAGTAGGACTATTTGACAGCTGTGATAAACATAGAAAAGGGACTACGACAGCTCCCTCCAAGACCGAGATGAAGCATTACAGATGACAAATCAGAGGTCTTTTATCGGCAGTAAGCATTAATTCCATTTAAACAGACTTTGCCTCAACATTTGCTTTAGTCCAAGTTTGTTTTCTTATTAGATAAGTATATATATTGGGATTGTTAACTTAACAATAAAGAAAATTGCACAATCGAAGAGGAGTTTGTGCTCTTGTTTTTGCCACGAGGAAGTGAACGAGTGCATCGCTAGCGAGTTTGATAGATATATATATACACACATATACACACACACACATTCTGTCATCGTCAAAATCAGATACTGCTGTTTGTAGAATACTCCTTCCCATAAAGCACTCCCCCTACGTTCAGCGCAGTTGACTGAAATATAAATAATGTTTGCTTTATTTACGTGGAAACATTTACGCACATTAGCATAGTAAATAGTTTAGAACATATAAGACAGGGCTGGCTTTAGTGCTGGTGGCGCCCTGTGCGACAATGTTTGTTGGCGCCCCCCCCAATGACCACCTCCACCACGGATTCTCTCACTAGCACCCTTTAACAGTGACCAAGTCACCATAACCACACTCTATCAGATGCATTATATATAGCGCCACTCATACCAGTGTAGGGTGTCCAAGCACTTTGCATCACACACACATTACACAGAGACAATCAATCATACGTGTGTAAATCAGTGTATAGGAAATGTTACATAAGCCAAAGGACTGAAAGTGTAGGAGTCACATGTCATCCATACTGGTAGGCAGTATAGTTTAAGAGTGCTTGGTGTGGAGAAGCACAAACGCAGAGTCGAAAAAGAAACAGCATAGTTGGGAGTTTTCTTTAATATTAAGAATCGATTTCTAGCCAGATTAACCCTTTTTGAAACATTAATCAATGTTCTAATAATGTATACCTTGCAGTGTGTATGCAGTTCTAGGATGAAAGTTAATAGCTCACTATTCTATATTAGGACTTTAAGTTATAAATTGCAAGTAGCAAAAAAATGTCTCTTGTGAAAGCAGTAACCCTGCTGATCTGTTTACATCATACACACTCTGTAATCTACTTGGTACACGTTCTTTGCAGCAGGCATATTAACCCTCTGCACTAACTTCAGCCAAGTCAAAACCTCAACTATACAAAATGCTGATCTGTCTCCAGGAAGATAATTAATCACACTCTTGACATTTATGTGAGGCCTGGTAATTGCTGGGGGAAAGAAACGCTACACGGCGCCCCCAGGAAGCCAGCACTGGTGCGGATAAAACTCTCAGGGTTAAAATTACACGCTTGCAGGCTGGGAGGGCAAGGATTCCTGGATGATGCAGCTCTGATGCAAGGCAGTGTCCCGACGGTGCTGGTAGGGCTGGGGAGGCGTCACGAAGCTGCTGCTGGATTCTGCTGTAGTTTGAGACTGTCCGACCCTCGCTCGCTTTAAGGCAGAGCAGGGTCACGGTGGATTGCTGCAGGCTGTAAAATCAGGGTCATGCCGGTCACAGGTGGTTCTAACCAGCTGCATGATGACGTAGGTGGCGCTGTGTAGACAAAGAGAAGGGAAATCCCGAGAGAACATGTCTCTCTTCAAAGGATTTCCCTTCCTGCTACAGCGCTCACCTCAGTGACGTCACCAAGCTGTGAAAACAGAGCATGCGCGCAACCGGAACAGTGAAAAACCGGGACATTTCTTTGTTCAACCCGGACACTGTTCTAAAACGGGGACATTTGACTCCATTGGAGTACAGTGTCGGGACACGGGGACATTTCACAAAAAACGGGGACCGTCCGGGCAAAACCGGGACGTCTGGTCACCCTACCGTTTGCGTCTGAGAAGCGCCGGTGCTCTCCCATTAAATGTATCGCAGGAGTGCTGAGAAGTGCAAGTACTCCCCTTTTCAAATGAAGTAAGTGCAGGTAACTTATTAGTGGGCTGCACTTGTTCAAAAGTGCTGCTCCCCTGCACCCTTAGCTGGCAGAAAGTGCTCACATGTATTTTCATGTCAAGAGTCGTTTATTTTGGGAGCTACTTTACATATGCGCAGCATTCATGCCTGCACTGGGACACCTGACTGGGTCGGAATGTGCCATTCATTCCCTAAAAAGTGCCCAGAAGAATACGACTAGGCAGCTGGCAGGAAAGCTCGCCTGTGCGGTCAGCCTGCGTTTCTGGCAAAGACGTGAAACCGCAACAGGGTGTCTTTTGAAATCCTAAAAACAGTCCGCCTCCAGTAACGGAGGTTCCCCAACTACAATGGCGGCAGCCCTGGCTGCGGTCATGTTTTCCATATATCCGAATACAGGCTCTAGCAAGCGCTCACGATCCTCGTAGGTTCACCGCTTGGGTGCTATTAGGTCGGAAACATAGTGGTTTCATTATTCCTTTAGGATTCCTTCTAGAGGGCTTTCAAATAAAAAATAAAAAGCAAAAGTCGTCTCAACATTGCAGATTAACTGTAACCCGGAAGCCACCAGATAGTACACTTAAGTACCTCCCGTGCCATCATAACATATTGAACTGTAGTGCGGACGGTGATACGAAGTATAAGCAGAGAGGACCATGTGAATGCCGATGTAGTGTAGGTTGAAACTACGCAATCTCCAAGCGCATACATCATTCAGAGGATTGCGTATCCCACACGTACACTTGCACCTACACATACCCAAAATGGTCACACACCCGTGGCCCCTGCTGGAATGGACTGGCTTCAATGGCGCACCCCTCTATACACACAAACACCCAGCTACACTTGCAAACCAATGTATTAACGCTTCCCTTTATGCATGGAAACCATCATTAAGAGGCGGAGTGAAGCCCTTGCTAGATGGCTCTATGGCACAACGCAGTTTGCTTTGGAAGTTGTAGTGTGCATTGGCTGCACGTGGGAGCAGACAGGACTCGCGAGTACAGATCAACTTATCACAACGTATTAATTTAAAACTTTCAGGTACCCGTGTGCAGAATTCTCATTGCAAGAAACATCCCGTTGAAAATGCATCCCAGGAGAACCCCTGTGTATCTGCTAAGTTGAAAGGTGGAAGTAGTGGATTGCCATGTTCTACACTACATTCACGGCTTAGTATCACCCCCATATGAAGGCCACAATAGACCATCTCCTCTCTAAAGCCTGCAAGGAGGAATTACACCAAGACTATCAGGATGAAGGCTGGGCGTTTTCTACTAGAATGTAATGTAAATCTCCTATATTTCAAAGTGCCTCACTACTGCCACTGGACTCTTAGACAGCGCCAGGCACACCAACGACCTCACTCCTACTGCTGGTGTTGTAATGTCCCTGGCTGAGACTTACCTCATTCCCTCTGGCGTTTCCCAGGACGAGCCCAGTACTGATATGCAGCTAACTTAACCTTACAATTACATGCATAGGAACACCTAGGTCTTCAAGACACATGTGACTAGTTACACTCAACCCATCACGAACACGGACGATTAGAAAAATCTGTGGCAGCAGCAAAACTATGTATCCTGCGCTACAGATAATCACAGATGGTGCCCATGTTACCCAAAAAGCTCTCCACACTTTCGCTGATCGCCACAAGCGAGACAAGAGCACAGTCTCCAAGATCACTTGGACTAACTCAACCGCATGTGCGACTACTTTGCTAACTAAGATCAATTCACCTAACACTAGTGACAATCCTCTCCAGACCTTCTTGGCTCGTCAACACAATATCCACGCAGCTGTTGAAAACAATATTGAATAATCTGTGAATAGAGAGAACACTCTCTACTTCATCCCAGCACAAGAGACATGGTATCTTTCATGCCCTAGGAGAACAAACCATTCACCCTGCTCCCCCGCCCTCGACTAATACATGACAGAGGCTTTGGTCTTACATTGTGAACTGCTCATGCCCCCTTGTGTCTCAGAAAACTGGAAAATCTAGCAAATGGAGACACCTCTGGAAACAGGGCTAAGACTGACAACCAGGAGAACGGGCACATTGGCATACCTCTAAACTACACTCCCTACACCTCTTTCGGACTGCTTAAGCTGCAGCAACCGAGTGTTATATTCACACACCTGTTAATTGCAGGATGCCTGTAGAATTTCCTTCAGCATGCTTATAGGTACACCTGATGTCTGGAATAAAATAGGTCTGACTTCGTTGGCCAGTACTTGATCAACGTTTTCCACGTTTCTTACGAAAATGGTGTTGAATACTGTCCTGTATAATAACTGAAATCGAACAAATAACTGAAGCAAATGTAGAGCTGGCACAGAATCAAGGAAAGACAACAGGCTACTACACTTATGCCATATACTGCTATTGCAAGCTTCCCACACACAGCCACACCTATCCCTGCTGCAGAGAGTGACAGCTTAACTATTTGTAAGCAAACCCCTCCGACAGATGGTTTCATTAGGAAAGTCCATCCATAACAATGCAACCCTATCCTAGCGAAATAATATCAAAAGGCCTGAAACGTAGGAATGGAAAATGGTGCAGACGAACCAACACAGAGAATTGTATGTTCCATATTGATAGTGAAAGAAACGAGCATTTGCAATGCAATACGTCTTCCATTTGCAAGAGTTTAAGCTATTGGTTAGTAAAGGACAATGCATTTTTTTAAACGTTTTCAAAACAGATCAATAAAAAGCATTTTCATTTACAATGCCAATAGCTTAAACTCTCGCAAATGTGAGACCTTTTGCATTGCTTTCTGTTTCTGTCCGGGCTGCTGGTCTCCAGATGGCGAGCAGCACAGAGCCTGGATTCCGGCTGAAGATTCTCACACAGCAGTCATGATTGTAGCTGAGGGAGAAGGCAGCTGCAGCCTAAGAGAGGGAGCAAACAGGGAGGAGACAGTCAGCTGCAGTGAGCCACGCTGATGAAAAGAAAAGCACGCCTCATTGAAGTCTTTTTTTTTTTTTAAATATTGAAAGCTTTTCGTAAGCTGCGCAGCAGGCCGCCTGTGGCACGCTGCTTACTAAAAGCTTACAATATTGAAAAAATAGACTTTGGCGAGCCACGCCTTTCTTTAATTCGTCATGGCTCACCGAAATCTATTTTTTCAATATTGTAAGATTCTGGTAAGCAGCGCAGCACGCTGCCTGTGGCAGGCAAAGCGGGCACCGTTGCAGGAAAGCATGTTGTGCCTGATGTAGGAGAAAGTAAATAAAGAAAATAGTACTTACGGACTGTAAATGAAACATACCTTTAATTATACGAGTAAAAGGGCAATCTTTATGTGAGGTTACAAATGTAGAAAAGGCAGTACTAAGGAGTGACTATCAAGCCTACTAATGAATCAGAAGCCAACATTTACAAAGGACAATGACACATGCCAATGAAAAATATGGGCGGAGAGTGGGAGGAGCTTCAAGTCCATACCTGAATCCAGCATGTCTCGAAGAGACAGCGCAAGCACTGTCTAGGCGAGACCTAAAAAAAAGTCCAATAACATAAGAGAAGACAGACTTCACTTATCCAAAGGCCCCAAACTAGGTTTCAGGTTAACTGTACAACAGAGGAAAACGCACCCATTTCTTCCCTTCTTCTCAGAATTATAAGCGGAGACACACACAGACACGCACGGACACACACACGGACACACACACACGGACACACACACGGACGGACACCCCCACCACACAGGCCATAAATTCATTAACCTTTTCTTGCTACTCCAATATGCGGGCTTTATTCAATGGGCTGGATCTCATTACTTAGCAATAATCAACATAACACATTTGTTATTGCGTAGCACACTTGTAAGTGTGACAAATGGCAATGTATTAATTTCCACAATTATAGAACACAAACTTTCTACAGACATTACATAAAAACGTATTAACGAAAACATCCAATAGGCATCTGTGTAGCACTCTACAATCTATCCGTATTAAACCTACGAATGAGCTTATTTTTATGAGGAGAATGCAACAATGAATGAACATTTGATTCCCCCGCCACACAATTTTTTTTCTAGTAGTCTGTTTCTAAAATACAGAGTGTGAGAACACTACATTTTCAGCCCATTTTCAGGGTGGATAAGTGAGTACTACACAAATGTCTGTTAGCTGTCTCTACTTTATTAAATCTCAGAGTTAAAGTATTTGTTGTATGTAATATTGTCTGTAGAAAGTGTTGGTATTCTTAAATGGTGGAAACCAATACAGTCCCATTTACCCCACATTTCTGCTACCCAATAACAAACGTCTTATAACGTTGATCACTGAGTAAAGTCATCCAGCACATTCAATAAAGTATGTGTGCTGGAGTAGCAAAAATAAAGCGAATGAAATTATGGCCAGCATTACAGTACATTTCTGAACTGGGTCTCTCCCTGATGGGCCTTAGGGTCTACCCTAATATTGTTCTTTCTCCGACAAGCAACCTGATCCACTGCCCCTTTGCGCAAATGACAGTTGTTGGTGTCATGGAGTGTGAGGAGGGTGCATTTTAGACAGTGAAGAATCAGCACTGAACAAATGAATGCCGCAGTCAATAGGCAGAGCCACTGGAACTTGCGATTTTCGGCTGCAGCTTTTTCTGCACGAGGATGGCAATACACATTTACCAGATGATTAGTCATTTGCTGCGCAGTCTGCCGATTTTAACAAAAAAAAATTCTGGCTCAAACAGATGAAAAGTCACTAAAAAGGGGTGATGTGTTGCCGTGCAGTGGAAGGCCATTCGCAAAGGTTGACTGGTAACTTTATTGTTGCTTATTCCTGTATTTGGGTGTCAAACTGGTACTAATGGAGGCAAAACCTTTGCCCAGGTAGGATTAACATGTGTAAAAATGTCAAAATAATGAATGAGGTACTATATCACAAAATGTGCCGAATTATACACACAATTTAGCTAGCCATGCTGCTTTATTTGGTCCTCCCTTGACCATTCCATTGATCCCATCTACAAGACACTATCCAGACACGACAGAGGCAATGAATTTTCTACCTCTCTTTACTGACAATAATTATGGACAGTTGAAAGTGTTGAAAATACTGGAATATTAAACTTCCATTTAGGAGTTTGGTTCCCAACTGGTAATCTGCCCAAGATCACCAAACTGCTTCAAACAGCTCGCTGAAAACTATATTGCACCCATGTGCATGTGCAATCAAATGACTGCCAAACATTCATCTTAACCCATTATTTGCATTGTATTTCAGGAGACCCACCGGTATAGGGCATCCTGAGCAACCCAGAGCCATTGACTTTCGTTTGCTAAAACATATTGACATTCTTGCAGCAGGCTACAATATTTCGCACAAGTCTGACTCATGAAGCATCTGAATTCTGTGATTACTTCAGAAATGAATGGTAACCATCAACACAGTTAATATCAATGTGGTACCTTGGCCACCAGTCGCACATTAAAAATCTAAGTGATTTCAAATACCGATACAGGAGCAGCTTTACTTTATCAATGACCATTCGCGCACTCAAATTACCTCCAAAGTGAACAGATTACTCTTTCGAAGACACTACAGCCTGAAAATGAAACCTCTGGACTGAGATATTACCCCATAGGTTATTACTGAGCTTTGGAAAGGTTAACTTGTGAAATCCTACCATTGCTTTCCAATATTGGCGCTACGTACTATGTGCTAATAGCAGCACTGGCAATAAAGATCTTAGATAATGTAGCACATGGTGAATGTCCTGATAATTGTTATCCGCAGCAGCTGAAGGGCAATACAAAGTTAATGTCTTGGATGAACAAAACAAGACCGCAGGCCCAACATTTCCATCCAAAAGCGTTTGTAGGATGAAAGACAGGAGTTCCGTTCAGTTCCGTACCTATCACATGAACAATGTGGAACATGCAGGTAACTGTATTTGAAAAGTTTTATATAGCGCTGGCTAGACCGGCAGGTATCAGAGCGCTTTACATGAGAATCAGCGAGTTACAGGTTACATAGTTACATCAATTAAATCAAAGAACCATGGAGGGAGAGGAGGGAAGGAAGGAAGCACAACAGGAAAACGAAGAAAACAATGTCAGCTGACCGGCTGGGTAGGTGACTGCCGAGGGGGTGAAACCTGGGCTAGACTTCACTATAGTTGCATATGAAAGCTCCACCGGGCATCAGCCAAGGTTGCTCGTGCACCGAGATATCAGGGCGCTTTACATGGGGATCAGGGAGTTACAGGTTAACCTAGTTACATCAATTAAATCAGAGTCACGGGGGGAGGGAAGGAGAACACAAGGGGGAAACGAGGAAAACAATGTCAGATGTCCGGCTGTGTAGGTGACGGTCGAGGGGGTGAAACCAGGGCCAGACTCCTCCATAGCTGCTTATGACAGCTCCACCGGGCATCGGCCACGGTTGCTCGTGCACCGAGGCAAATACCAACAGTTTTGGTATCCGCCCAGGGGGCATCCTCAAAGGACTATCGAAAGTTCCATCAGGAATGGGCCATGTAGATTCCAGCTCTGTGGAATGTACCATGATCAAGGTTTCCGACAGGGGGCATCATCATGGACAAATTGGCAGCACCCATCCCGGAGTTACTGCTAAGAATTGCTGTTGGGATAATATGCACTCGATAGCAGTGCTAAATGCCATATTGAGGTCAGGCATGGGTAGTTGGCCAGGATTTTTCTCACGTTAGTTCTCCTTGCCGCTTCTCCTAAAGGGTCCCAGGGGGGGCCGCGCGTATTCCGGACGCTTCATCAGGCACTTCACTGGGCGCATCGTGTGGGGATTCCCTTGCTGGGCATTTCGAGCCCCATCTTGGGGTCAGGCGGCATAGAGAGGGGTAACCTCGCCACACTCCGTGCAACCCCTCTTCTCGCTATGACACCCCACTGGTTTTGGGGAATGTAGGAGATTGCACCCCTAGTGTCACGCAACAGTTGCACTCACCCCCTCCGTCGCGCTCAGGTTCCACGCTGATGGTTGCGGACTTCACTGGCACGCTTGTGTCTGGTCCCGATAGCGGTCATACATCCATTTGAGCCGGCGCTTCTTTCCGATCTCCAGCTAGTCACGATTGTTCACTACCCTGTCACCGGTAGCTTGCAGCCGGTCTTCTCCACCGGGGCACACTAGGTCCCACTCTATGACACTGTCTGCAGGTCAGCCCGTATGCGTGTCTCCCACAACCGCGCACTCCCACCGGTGCTCCCTGTGCTCACCATGCACTGGACGTTGATAACTGCGCCATTCATGAATACGCCGGTGCTCCGCGCGGCCGCCGGAGACTCGGATTCTTCCCTGCCGCTTTATTTTACGTTGCTCCGGGCAGCAACCAGGTCAGTCTTCAAAAGATCTGAACATCAGTAAGACAGAGCAACTTTTCACCCAGAAGTTGATAAAATGCATACCACTGAACTGAGCAACAGTAACCTATCGGTTTACATTCTATGTAACCACAATGATAGTGACAGAAAGTACTTTGCATATAAAAAACAAGTTAATCAATATTTTTCAGTTCTGCCTCACTACACGTGCATAATTGAAAGTACCAAGCACAATCATCATGGGCCATCTGCCCATCCCCCCCCCCCCCCCCCCCCCAACTGCAATCAAGAGTATGTCTGGATTACCATGCCCTTCAATGGTGCAGAAATGCTTCTGTGTGTAAACATCACTGGATCACACCGCTCCCAGCTGGCAAGTCTGAGATCAGATACACAAACTAAAGAATGAGGCCAAAGCATGACCACTGCAACAAACTGACAAAAGGAAATAGGGTACCTGCCTATACTCCACAACCGGTTTCACTCCCTTTCAAAAGTAAGAGCTCACAAACCACCCCTTCCCAATCCTACCCATTAGATAGATGCAGTCTGCATTTAATATGCACTCCAGCAAAGTAAGCCATAATGGGAAGTCTGCCATCCCCCACAAAAACCTAAGTGACAATGCACATTTTGATAGCTAATTGCCAAAGAACTGTACAACACTTATAGGAAAGATGCATTAATCATTCCCCTCTAAAGGCTTCGGAAAAACTTTGAATTAAGGTGACCAGTTTCCCGATATAATGTCGGCCTGCGAGTACACCTTTCCACATGAGGAAACTGCACCTGCAGAGATAAAGGATTACATCAGCGGCAGTAATCTGGGGTGTCTGCCTTGAAGGATAAGTAATATGCCAGAGGACTGAGACCTGTTGCTGCAACCTGGAATGAGAAGGACAAACTGCTAGTTAGACGAGAACCCGCTTCATGTCAAGTAAGATGCTCCAGGCTCAGGTGTTCCACTTGCTGCCATGAGGACCTTTGAGTTGCAAAGAATCAAGAATACTGCTGGAACTCAGATTGACCCAAGATATCCGACCAAGCGAGCAGAACTCTCCTCAGCACCTTTCCAAGCTCCCCATAGAGACGGACAATACTGGACGTTATCGGTCCAGGAGTGATGACAACTCCAGTGACTTTAGCCTGTGGACTTGGACTGTATTCACACAAAGCTTGCAGGTCATCACTTACGTACTAATGTTGCAATTCTCTGTAACACCTCTGTGTGTGCTGCTTGCCAGCATCTCTAACTGCACCAAGTAACCGAGAGTCAAAGGATTTCCGCATCTGCTCCTGGTCCAAGCCACCTGTACGTTTGGAAATATCCCTGCTGCGTCCTCTCAAAGATCACTTTTTATTACACCAGATCAGAGTGCCAGAGATAGGTGGTCTTGGCTGAATCCAATTTACTTTGGCATGTACACATGGTCAAGACTGCTGTGCAAATGCACCCTCGAAAAATTGTTCATTACGTTTAGGTCCATCCCTGCTGCAGCCCACTACAGAGAGCACAGAGTACGGTTACAAAACACTCATAGTCTAAACATGGTATACTGAAACAAAATATCAGTGCTATAGAAACCGCATGCTTGCCAAGCAATTAAACCCAATATAAAGAACATTTTATTTCTTTATAAAACAGGGGAGCCTGCAATCCCTCCGAAAAGCTGGTTTTCAATTCCTGTATTGGTGTCGACATCTCAAAATGATCTAGCTGCTCAACTGTAAATGACGTCTTATTGCCTGCTGTCAGAGCTAGCGACCAAGTTGAAAAGGGGGTTATGGAGCAAAATTACAGCCGCATTTTAACCAAGGAAAAAGAAAACTGGCTTTTCCCGCTTTCAATCCGTTTTTCTAAAATGAACAGTAACCAGTAGAAACTTTATATCTAGGGCACAATGTTAATTTTTTCAATGCGATCGGTCATTATAGTACATTTCTCTGCATGTTTCTACACATTCTCAGCTACGGCATTAAAAAAAAACTGACAGATTAAAGTGACTCCAAAATCTTTGGGGGAACAAATTACTAAATGATTTTTGGTGTATTTTACTTCGTGCTACAGATTTTGCATGTTTTCAACCATACTAGCTTTTCATATGAAACAGCAAGGCACCAAGAATCTAAGCACTTTGTGGGAATGTGTGACCACTTTTTATAAGGAATAGAACACCCCCGCCCCGCCATACGTTAAAAGGATATTACAAGTCACCTTAGAGTTCAATGACTTTGCCTCCCACCTTGGTCACATGGTCATTTAATTCCTTGCCGTCTTGCAATATCCTTTTAGCGTACAGCGGAAGTATTTTTCCCATAATTAAAAAAGTATATAACATTGCCTAGGCAAAACATTGTATTGTATGTGAATGGTAGCTGAATGAAACAATCGATTGTTTGACATTGCTACCCTGTGAAGGCTGCACTCTAAAGAGGATGCACGGGGGCATTCAATGAGCTTATAGTAGGGACAAAGTCAATACTTGCACAAGCACTGCTTCACTACCCAAGAGGCTCATATGCATAGGATAAGGAGTTTGATGACACGGACCATGCATCACTGCGCAGCATGCCTACAGTTTGATTCATGCTGTGTGGGACATAAATAGTTTTGACAATGTTGGTTTCATTTGCTGCGAATACAAGGTAGTGGGCTCACAGACCGCTCCAATCTTATTAAAGTGTTGAGTCTCTGTTGAGATCATTTGTGGAGAATAGATGCTTTGACTTTCGAAGAGTGGTTCCTACTTGCCGTCATCCTGGAGTGCACTCAGTGCATCAGATACAACGGCAGCTTTCTTCTTAGGCCTAACGTAGGATGCCAGATAGCTGGTCTCAGAGGCGCAGAAATAAATCTGAACTGTATTACTTGACTAACAGAAGGCTCAAACCACGCAAATCGAGTTTACTATGATGGAGTTGTGGGTGAGAATGTGAGAAAATGCCAGATTTATTTTTATAGAAATGATTCTTTAAAGCTTTAGTAACACTTGGAGTGCGGATGCCAACACATCTTCTAGCTTACCACTGCCTCAACTGTGTTTCATAATTTATGTGCAAGTTCTGAAACTTTCCTGGCCTTGAGTATCAGATATTTGAACTTGGTTATTTCGGAGCGTGAAGTGCTGAGATGAATACTGCCTAGGGCCTGGAGTGATGGCTGCTCTCTACTAGCAGAAACCGTATCAGCCTTCTGCATTACTAGCGCTTTCAGAATTTAAACAAACCACTATTGTCATTATTCTCACAATATCATTCATGCACAAGTCTCCGTTCTTTTCAGTTAAGTATACTAGATTGTACCAAAGCTGCAATCAAGCTTCACCTCGGCAACAGAAGACATTAAGGATCGGAAGATCAAAACTATCCAGAGCTGTAGCTTGTAATTTGTGAGGTCCAACTGCAATTGGTCCCGACAGTTAAGAGTGATGCAATGCCAAACTAGTGGCAGTTTCACAAAATTTAAATCTCAGGTAACTCAACAGTCGACCAATTTGTTGAAGAACAATAGCCACAGTAGGCCATGCAGACTAACTTTGCTTTGTACGATCAATTGTCGTACATAGCAAGAGCAACTAATTTCTGCATCATACGTTTCACAATGAAGTGGATTTACATCCATGATTAAGTTTCAAAAGATTAGAATGTGTAGGCATTTCTGTCTAGGCACAGATTTGAACAACAACAAGAGTAAATAATTGGACAGGTTTCCTGCTTAGTTTACTTAGCAAGCAGACTGCTCAGAAGAAAACCTAGAGGATTCCACCAAGAAGCACATGACGGCAGCCCACTTCCCAATGTGAACAATCTAGCTGCGGTCTGCGTATTGTGTTTGTGAAGAGTTCTCAAAATAGTTATATGACAAGTAACCATCAGAAAGGCATTTTGGCTTGACACTTGCTTAGCCTTTTCCTTGCATCAATCTAATATTGCAGCAATTAATAAGAAAATGGGAAGAATCGTTACTGTAATTCCAAAATATTTTATCTGTATTTTAATATAGATAAGTCTATTTGCCATTTTTATTTTTCAGATATACGCTTAAAAGGTCAGAGCGAAAACCCCAGAATAAAGTATGTTTTTGGACTGTACCTCCTAAAGAGAGAGGCAGACTAAGACTCGGGCCCAATCTACTTTTATGAAAGCAGCTGAGCGATTCCAGTCGCCAACAAGCATTGGCAAACCCTATGTGAGATTTATTGGCTTTGCTAATGTTTTATAGCTATGTTGCCAATGGCTGAAAGTAATGTAAAACAAGCATTGTCATAGCCAATAGGTCTCGCCTTTGGGACCTTATAAGTGTTTAGCCATGCAACACTTGATGTTGTTGCACCAAAGATTGTGCTGGATAACTAAACACTTATAAGGTCCCAAAGGCGAGACCTATTGGTTATGCCAATGCTTGTTCCTCTTCTACTCCGTTCCCACTCTATCCCTTTCTCCTCTGTTTACCTCATCTGCTACTCCATTCCCACTCTATCCCTTTCTCCTCTGCTGGCAGTGGCTATTGAACCTGGTCCCTCCTCTGCCTAGCTCCGAACAGCCGCAGAGCTCCCAGTACAATAAGATGGCAGTCAGGAGAGTGGTCTGAGGAGGTCGAAGGCGAGTAGGCATCACATGCCTCTGGCGCCAGAGATCTGCACCTGTAGTCCATTAGCTTGTGCAGAGGGGGGGCTCTCTTAGGTGACAAGACATTAATGGCATGCCCTTTGTACAGAGCTCTCAAGTGGCCCTTAACTGGGATGCAACCTCATGTAACTTACCAGCGTTCATACATGTGGGCCTATACACTTCAATGGGAAGCTTGAGTTCGAAAGCAGCTCATGAAACAGGATGCTTCACACAAGAAGCTGCAAATGTGTAACGATTTACCTGGTAAGCATCTCAAACATGTCTTTTTTTCGATTCTCTGCCCTTGGGCAGCATCAGCCGCCACGCGTCCAAAACGACCAGAATAGGCAAACCAGCAGAGTGCGATGTTACTCGATAGTCTTTTTTAAATCATTACAAGTTTATTGAAACAGAACTGATATAAAACAAAGATACCACCACAGCTGCTTATCTAGTATTACACGCACTTGTGAAATGAGAAGGAATTAAATGCAAAACAGCCAATGCTGGAAAAATAACAGATGAGGTTCACGGACTAATATGGACATGCAGAGAGCAAAAACTGAAACTGATATATAGGATTACAATGAGCCAGCGAGATCTGCTATTTCTTCTGTAATAAACTGGATTCATTTGATAATATGTGTCTGTGTGTGGAGTCATGGGGGTGCGTGTGTGTGTATGCGAAGTACATGAGAGGGAGTTTCAACTTTGCAGCATATTATCAGTCTAAATTGAGGCAACTTAAGGGGTTGCACATTCCCTTTTTGTGGCAGATTATTAAGGGTGTAAAACATTAGCGTCTTGTTTTATGGCTCGAACCTTACATCAGTGTTTACAGGTAGAGAGAAGAGGTCCTTAACACGGACGGTAGGTCCGCGGATCGCCCACTCGCATCCTTAATGAAGGAAGAAAACATGAATTACACCTTAATGATAACAAGAGAGAGTATAAAAGGGAGTGGTGAGCGCGCGGCCGTGGCAAAAGTGATCGCGATCAAGCGCGCGGCGAGCGATGCGCTTAATGAGCATGAGGAATGCCATATGGAGTCTCTGCTCAAGCACGTGCCCGCGCACATGCACTGCAAGCTGTAGCCGGCGGTAGCATTTTTTAAAGCCCTTAAAGTCTCGCCAGACCATCGCAAGCACTGGGTCAGGCGAGACCTAAAAAAACAAAACAAAGTATGACATAGCCAGCGTGGTCTGTGTTGAGTTTAAAAAATATATATTTTCAGTTATGCTGTACTGAAGCTAGCACGGCTGTATAATATGGACAAAAACATTGACAAAGCCAACAGGTCTCGTATAGGCAAGAACTATTGCCTTTGCCAATGCTTGGTATGGAATGCCATATGGTAAGTTATAAGTACTTCTATAGTGTTTACAACGGCTGAAGTGCTAATGTTATAGAATGGAGAATGTCATTGCCAATGTGTAAGTGTCCAGATTCAGAAGCAATTTTAGGACCATACAAAAACAGTTAAAATGTAGCATATAAATGCTCTGAATGCAACTTAAGTTGTAAGTAAAGAAAAGTACGATAGCCTAAAGCATCACAGTAATAAAAGCTGTAACTTAGGTTCTACTTTGGGTGCAATGGTTACAAAAGAACAAAAAAGCACTCCTGACTGGTTTCCTAGAGCTTTCGGCCCCTGTGCCACTGTACCATTCAACTCATGGCCCTAGTGCCTGCAAGGTAACTATTTGTGAATGCTTGTTTAGTAGTAAAATACACTGCACCTGCTGCACCAATGAAACCACGACCCTAGTGCCAGCAAGGACAAATGAGGAAATCATTTATATCCAGTAATATATGTTTTCCGAAAAAGGCACAGTTGTAGACAGAATATATAATTGTGTAGCTAAACAAACAAATGTTTTCATGAAAATGTGCCTTTAAACTTATCCAACTCTCCAAAACAAGTTGCCACTGATGTCCTAAATAAAACATATGCTTCACACATCAAAGCGAAAGCCAAGCATTGTTAAATTGTGTTACAATGTGGCTGGCTCTTTCCTGTGAAAAGATCTTATGTGCGCGACAGTGAATGGGCCATAAACAGTGTAAATTGCTCAAGATCACCATAAGTTAGGCTGACGCCGAGACTGTAATGCGGTTTTGTACTCTGTTCATAAGAATGCAGTTTCACAAATTAAATGGATTCAAGGAGGAATTTGGCAAAAAGCATGCAATTGTTTTGAGATGGCTATGTCTAAAATAATAAGAAAATAAAATTAAAAAGAAGAGCACATGCAGGTTGCATGGGGAAAGTACACTGCGTTCCTCTTTCCTATAAACCCTCTCACTTTGAAGTAAGCCGAAAGCAAAATAAACACCAGGCTCCCACAAAAACACAGCTAGACATTTGACCTCGATCTTTGAATGCCCAGCAAATGTTACAAGATAAGAATTAAAGGCCCGTTTATTACAGAAATCGAGTTCGTGGAAGAATACTATAAACACTGCTTTAGCAAGTGAGGATCAAACTGAAGCTGCACAGCCTAAGTGAAATAACGCCAGGAAATGGAAAGGCAGAAAATGTGAGTTACAAACCACAAAGCCAATAGTAAGCAAGAGGCGGAACGTATTCCTAGTTCAACCTTCTGAAAACCCCCAAATGTTTTTCGCAAGCCAATGAGACTGCAAAGCTGTCCTGTTCCTTTTGACCCACTTGTTTGTTGCTGTTAATACTTTGAAAGACCACAAAAAGCACAGAGTCTGAATATATGGCTTCTTACGATACAAACCAAATATGACAAACCGATTTTTTTTTTTTTTTTAAACAGGCTAGATTACAATCTACTGTAGAGAAGAAAAAATACTAAAAAAAATAACAAAAACGAAAGCATTGCTAAACAAATCTTTAATTTAGTCACAAGAAACGGTGTCCAAAAATTCAGTTTGTGCATCGTAAAAAATGAAGGTATTACACCTCTGATAATAGTATGAAAATAAAAACGTAATGTTTCTCTAGGGTTCATTCTCAATTACGGAGGAAAACTGTATATGTTTCTGCCTTAAGTGGACAGCACTGGATCAGCATCCCTGAGGCAACGTCTGACGTTAAGCTGCCCCCTAACTAAGAAGCCTTTGGGCAGGACACTTTGGTGTTTTAATGTCTCAGTTTCTCACTTCGCCAATTTCAGTTTGCCAACTCCATTGAAAAATTTATTTTGCAAGTAACAAAATAGTTACTTCACTGCAGCCCCTACATAATCCTTTTTGCGTGGTCACCAGCTTCAGATTCTGTTTTCCCCCTATGGCAACTCTGGCTTTCGTTGCAGCTTGCCATTTTTTTGTCTATTTTCTTTACAGTTCTGTGCTGTTTAGCCTCATTTTAAGGAAGGTGGAAGAGTCAAAAGTGAATCCAGGAAACTCATTAAGCTGCAAAATTACTACTGCCTTAAGTAGAATGTGTCCATACCTTCTTAGAAGGAGTGTTTCTATATACAGTCGCCCTTCTTCCTCATGGTCTTTTGCAGAAAACCCTAATCAAGCTGACCTTGAAGGGTTCCCTCTTAATAGAAGAGCTCCTCCTCTTCGGGCTCAGGTGTCGGAGGCTCGATATTCATCAGCTTCACGTCATACTCCTTTTCTGTCTGAGGCTTTTAAAGGCCGTGCTATCCCTTGAGGGAATCGATAAACTCCCTCTTCCTCCTCATGACGACCTCCACTTTCTGTTTCTGTTTTTTCCAATATCAAAAAGCGCTGGTCGATGTTGAGCACTCCTTCAGCAGCCGGCCTCATTCTCCCAGGCGCATTGTCCATAACGCACTGCATCTCTTTTCAGAGTTAAGGCTGGTTGAGGGTTTAGTACCAATGATTTACCTTTCAACTTCGACCTGTGAGATTTATTTTGTTTGTTCTTACCCTTATTCACCGCTGTCTTTGGTGTCGGGCAAGCTTTTATTTTTTGGAGAATAAGGAACTCCATTTTAAGCTTCGCTTTCCTCCAGTATTGGATGTAATGAACATATACTTCGAGATGAGTAGCAGTTTCAGTATAAGCAGCATACTTTCAGTATGTGCCGGCCTAGAACAGACCATGAATGTGCGCTGAAAGAAACTTCACACAATCTAAGAAATTAAAATGTCAAGGTGGCCTTCTTGACCTACCGATGCATCACAGGATCCGTGTAGCGTACCAATTTCAATTAGCTGCAAGGCAACAACTGTTAGAGGATTCAAATCATCGAGACTACCCCTGCTCACTACCCCACTTTTAAACTTGCTACCAAAGCAAGGAAGAATTTACAGTACAAGATGCAAACGTATGGAATGTCCACTTCACACAGAAATCAGTTGTCAATGCTATTCAGAATGCATGCAAACACTCCTATGCTCTAGAACACCAACTAAATACATAGACATATTCATGACCACAAAGAGGTTCCTCTTTGTGCAGTTTCACTAAGTATATCATCATGTGTAATTGACGAGACCAGTTCTTGCGCCCCTTGGCTAACTTTCGACCAGCTTTCATTACGTACGTTTTACCTATGTTAATTAAAAGACCCAAATTCTCCATAAAATTTACAAATGTATCTAAAAGGTCCTGATGAGCGTTGGGGGTGCGGGCCATAAGCACTGCGTCATCCGCATACAATAATACTGGTACTGGCCTATTACGATTTGAGGCAGGTCAATACAGGAGTCCACAAGGGTACTGCCCAAGCCATTGATCTACAAATTAAATAAAAACGGCGCGAGTACGCACTACTGGCGGACCCCCGTCTTAATGTCAACTGGGCTCGTGCATTCGCCATTCACACCATATCGAATCTTGGCATAACTCATTGAGTACAAGTATCTAAGAAAATAGACGATGGCACAGTCACCACCCATTGAGGCCATAATAGACCAGAGTTTATCATGGGCGACACAGTCGAATGCGGAGGACAAGTCCACAAACGCAAGGAACAGATTGCCCCCCTATTCATGACCACAAGGAGGTTCCTCTTTGTGCAGTTTCACAAAGTAGATCATCATGTGTAAAACTGCCCAAATTTGATATTTCTGGACCGGGGGTCGGGGGTGGGGGGGGGAGGGTTGGTGAGCTACGTGAACTCCTCCTTTCCCTCCAAACACAGGTTCGGATGACCTTTGCCCATGTTTGAATCCTACACAATGAAACAATCCTAGTTATATATAAATATAAAGAGCAACATTTAGGAAGGTTTTGATAGTAACTGTCTGTGAAAAAGGTACAAGTTGCCTGACTACATGATATAATTTTGGCTATTACACGGTTTAGTCAGTGAGTGCATAATTTAGGATTCATTTATTTAAAATTTTTATAACATCCAACTGCATCCCATGGCATTTGTGCGCTTTTCAAATTTAAACATTACAAAGAGTATGTAAACAAAACAGTAGCAATGTCAATGCTGAGGTTAGGGGTTGGGCTGAGATCCGTATGTTAGGTTGAAGGAGAAAGTATGGCAGTGAAAGGTTAGTCAATAAGAGCAAGAAAACAAGGGGGGGGGACAAGTCGATTCACCAGTGGGTATATATGTGCAGTTCTAGATCTCAATCTGGGTGTAATTTTCAATAAGAAAGATCACTCTGCAGATCAAAATAGTTAAGCCCAACCTAGGAATCAGATAGGGTGAGGGAATCTTTTTTCACACTATGTGGAGGGATTTTGGATTAACCTATAAGGAGTCAATCAATCAATTCAACTTTATTCGATTCAGACAGAGAATCATAAAAGCTTACAATTCAATACAAATTTAAAAATTGGAAAGAGTTAATCAAATCATTAGAAACCGGTGGAATAAAAACATTAACAATTTTAAGGTGCAGTAGTTAAAAACTTCTCTCTAGTGATGACAGACCTCAAAAATCTTGCCACTACCACACATGTAAACAAATCCGGACGCAATTGTAGAAATAAGTAGGCTGGTCTGCACAATTTCATTAAAGGCTTAATAAAAATATTACTTAAATCTGTATACAATTTGCAAAAAAAAACAGTACATGGATAGTTGATTGTTTCGAGATCTGGTCGCAAGGACTGCATGGTAATTGACGAGACCAGTTCTTGATATTGGGGAAACTTGTCAAAACGATGAAAAATATCTAATCTAAAACGTGTCAAGACAAATCTATGTTGAGCGTTTAAAACACCAATTAAATACGGCTGCATCGTGTAACGCATCAGTACCATTTGATTAGGTTGTACGGTGGACTTCACGAGTTCCAATGTTAATCTCTTTTCCTCTAAATTGTTCAAGCATACTCTCTTTAATGATACTCTTGACATGTGCAACAAAGATTCAGGATTTTCGTAATATTCAGAGTGACAAATATAATGCACGACATTTTTTATGTACTTCAACCACGGTATTTTCAGTGCGTGATCAGCACTACAGCAGTCCTGTACAATGGCTCTGTTAAAACACTTTTCCAGTTACCACTGCTATTGAATAAAATTCCTAAATACGAGAAAGTTGATGTTTGAGGTAAAATCTCATTTCCTATTGGAAATTTGCGCCCCTTGGCTAACTTTCGACCAGCTTTCATTACGTACGTTTTACCCATGTTAATTAAAAAGACCCAAATTCTCCATAAAATTTACAAATGTATCTAAAAGGTCCTGATGAGCGTTGGGGGTGCGGGCCATAAGCACCGCGTCATCCGCATACAATAATACTGGTACTGGCCTATTACGATTTGAGGCAGGTCAATACATGAGTCCACAAGGGTACTGCCCAAGCCATTGATCTACAAATTAAATAAAAACGGCGCGAGTACGCACTACTGGCGGACCCCCTTCTTAATGTCAACTGGGCTCGTGCATTCGCCATTCACACCATATCGAATCTTGGCATAACTCATTGAGTACAAGTATCTAAGAAAATAGACGATGGCACAGTCAACACCCATTGAGGCCATAATAGACCAGAGTTTATCATGGGCGACACAGTCGAATGCGGAGGACAAGTCCACAAACGCCAGGAACAGATTGCCCCCCTTTTATTTGTGTGTACTTGCTCACTAGCAAATTCAAATTGATGGCCTGCTCTGTGGCCCAAACACCCTGGAGAAAGCCATATTGAAAGTTGGACAGAATATTGTTACAATCTGCCCGCTCCTGTAGTCTGTCCAGCACAATATGACGCACCACCTTAACCAGCGAATCCAGCAAGGAGAGGAGTCTATAATGTGCGGGCCAGTTGTGGTCTCCCTTTTTAAATTTTGGCACAATATGCGATTCCGACCAAGACACTGGAAAACCAGCTTCCCGAAAAGACTTAAGGACCAGGGTCAGGAGAGGGGCCCAGAAATCATTGTTGTCCTTAAAGATGTCAATCGGGATCCCATCGGGGACAGGTGCCTTTCATCCCTTGCTGGCTCCAAGTGCCCAAATCACCTCCTCCAATGTGAAGTTAAAATCGAAATATTTACACAAAAGAGAAGGCCCAAGCGCCGGACCAAGATGGCCGCGTAAAACCTCGGCTCCGCCACTACCGTCCCCTAATCCTAATATCCGGCAAACTATCCTGTTCTTGAGGATCGGTGCCTGAGAGTACTACGATAGCGGTGCAGATTACTGAAACTCCGGTCTCCGGACGTCGCCGGAAACCTAAGGTGCATACCTCAAGACATCGGGCCTGGCTGCGGCCGGGGACTGGAGTGCCGCGGGAGCCGACCGGAAGTACAATGTCATCGGCGGGCTTGACCGGAGGTCCTCGGTCGAGCTGAAATCGCCGCCCGACTTCTGGATTGAACTCCTGTGTTGCCGAGGAGGGGGCGCCCCACCCGCCCTTGCACCCGTTCGCCTCCGGGGGTCGGGAGTGGAGGAAAGAAGCCTTGGAAACGCTGCAGCGTCTATGCAGGTGGCACCGCTGTATGGTGAAAGGACCGCTGCGGGAACGCAGGCGGAGATGGGGTGAGTGACTCTGGATTCCCCCTCCCCGCCGTCCTCTCTCTCCCCCCCCCCCCCCGGCAGTGAGGAGAGTGGGTGGAGCGGCTGCGATCGGTGGCCTTCCGATGCCCCGCCGTGCCTGCGGACCGACTGATATCGTCCAAGAGCGCACTGCAGTGCTCGGCATCAGGGGCCCTCGGAGCAGAGTAGTGTCTGGGAAACCACAATGAAAGGCACTTTCAGTGAGGGCTGCATTACAGGGCCTGGGGGGAGGGGGGGGGGGGAGGCACTAAAGGGGCGGCTGGGACGTGAACAGAGACCTCTACGCCAGCTGATCCCAGACATACAAGGGAACTGCAGCCCTCCCCCCAGCGACCCAGGCAGAGACATAACGATGTGCAGTGAACAGGTATCAGGGGTTAGTGTACTCAGTTGGAATGTGAATGGACTTGGAGACAAAATAAAGAGAGGTATGGTCAACCAGTTTATTAGACGCCATGCCCCCGACGTGATCCTCCTTCAAGAAACGCACCTTATAGGAAATAAATGTATGGCTTTACATAGAGGAGGGTATAAGCTTGTGGCACACGCGGGCTTTACCTCTGGATCGCGAGGGGTAGGAATACTAAACAAAAACTCATTCCCTTTCACAATACAAGCCACATGGCAAGACAAAAGGGGCAGATATATAGGGGTCTCGGGCCAGTGGGAAGGTAAGACAGCCACATTTGTCTCGGTTTACGTACCACCTGGTCTACAGACCGAAACGTTCAAAGATATGGGTTCGATCTTCTTGTCATTTCCGCTGGGAATTCTGACACTGGGAAGCGACTTCAATGCTGTGATGACCGGAGACCTCGACCGACATCCGCCACGTGTTATTAGACCGGCTATGGGGTGGCTGTCAGAATTTTTAGATACCGTGGGGATGGTAGATGGCTGGCGAATACATAACCCGGATAAAATACAATTTACCCATGTATCTAGCGCACATTACAGTTTATCACGAATATACTACATCCTTGTCCCGGCGGCACAGGCTCACGCTATCCGCGAGGTGCGTCATCTGGGACGGGGCATCTCAGATCACTCCTCTGTGTGGCTGAAGATGGACTTTGGACGCCGTAGCAATGGCAGGGTGGCCCCTATTAATCTGTGGTATTTGAAAGACCCGGCTACCCGTGATAGTATAGGCAAAGCCAGGGATAACTACTTTCAAGAGAATGAGGGTACAGTTGACTCCGCACAGAATCTATGGGAGGCATACAAGACAGTTATTCTGGGTAAAACCCTATCGCTGATAGCGGGGAAAAAGCGTGAAAGGCAGGCGGAATTGGAAAGAGCAGAGGAAGTGATAAAATCAGAAGAGGACCTGACACAGGCTGTGACCCCGGAAGGGCTTCATCTTCTGAGGTTACGGCAAGATGAGTTCAACAGTATTGCTAGAGATAGAGCCAGGGCGCAGAGTAGAAGGGTCCAGGGCAAAATTTATAAACATGGGGATAAGGCCGGGAAGCTGATTGCGTGGCTAGACAGGCGGGAATGGGCCTCGAGATTGGTACCTGAGATACAGGGGAAAGACTCCAGTCCCATAACAGACCCGCAAGCCATAGCGGACACGTTTGCGGACTATTTTCACACAGTGTATAGTACTAATGGCAAGTTCTCCGAAGTAGCAAATTGCGAGATGCTAAAAGATATTAGACTCCCCACGCTCTCAGACGAAAACAGGAGCTACCTAGAGTCACAGTTGGCGGATGAGGAGGTAGCGCAGGCAATCAGGGGTGTAAATTCGGGCAAAGCCACGGGCCCCAACGGAATACCCATTGAGCTGTATAAACTCAGACCTAATAAACTGGCCCCCTACTTCCGCTCCATGTTGGAGGCTCCCATATGATCAACGGGTGGCTAATATTGTAGTCATCTATAAGGAAGGTAAACCCAGAACCAGCTGCGCCTCCTACAGGCCGATATCACTTCTAAATGTGGAGCCCAAAGTACTAGCAAAATTACTGCCCACTCGACTGATTAAAGTCATCAACACCCTAGTTCACCCAGATCAGTCGGGCTTTATGGCCCATCGTAATACGGCCCTTAACCTGCGTAGGCTACATGGAGTATTGAGTAGAACACCTACCATACTGAAACTGGCAGCTTTAGTATCCTTAGACGCTACTATGGCATTCGACATGGTTGAATGGCCCTATCTATTTGCGGTTCTGGATAGATTGGGATTTGGCCCGGAGTTTATAGGTTGGATTCGCCTCCTGTATTCCGGCCCGATGGCTCGGGTGGTAGTAAACAATCGTAAATCCCCAGACTTCCAACTGAGCAGGGGCGCTAGACAGGGATGTCCCCTGTCTCCGCTCCTCTTTGCACTGGCATTGGAGCCGCTGGTTGCCTGGGTCAGGCAAGACATATCTATCCGCGGAATGCGGTGGTCACAGGATTGGGAGGACAAGGTCTCCCTATATGCAGACGACATTCTACTTTACTTAACTAACCCGAGATCATCACTGATATGCCTCCTAGATGTGCTGAAGGCATTCGGAAGATACTCCGGATTCGCTATCAACTGGTCCAAATCAGTAATGTACATCCTTCAGGTAGACCCGCCTGCCATACCGCTAAGTTGCCCGATTCAGATCGCAGATGAGGGTTTCCAGTATCTCGGTATATATGTGCCATTAGATTCGAAACTCTCCTTCACCCGAAACCTAGTACCACCCTTGCAGAGACTTAGGAAGGATGTAGCGCACTGGAGATCCCTTCCGCTCTCCATGTTGGGAAGGGCGGTTCTTTTTAAAATGATGGCTCTGCCTCGTTTCTTATATGCCCTCCAGAATGCAATGGACCCGGTTCCAGCGTCCTATTTCAGAGAGATCGAGAGTCTCCAGAGGCAGCTCCTCTGGGATGGCAGGCCCCGCATAGCATTCTCAAAGTTGACGCTTAATTGGTATGATGGGGGGGGGAGGGGAGAAATCGGTCTTCCCGACCTAAAGAAATATTATTGGACGTCCCAACTGGCAGCAATAAACCAGGGGGTCTACGGTCGTCTGGATGATCCCGGATACGCCATGAATAGGTGGCTGCTCCCGGGGGGGGGGCGCAAATATACAAGGGCGTTATACGCCAAACCCCACAGTTTCCCACTGACTGGCCCAACAGCAAATGCAGACTTGGCACACAGTCAACAGGCACCTGAAGTGGGAGGGGAAACTCACCCTGGCCACACCACTGTGGAGCTCGGAGAAACTCGGGAACCTCTGGAAGTCCAGAGGTTTCGACAAATGGGACCTTATAGAGATCTCGCGAATCAAAGATATTTGGGGGGGAAGTAACGGTTCAGCCTTTTGTGTCGCTAATATACAGGAAGTTGATCAACAATATGGAAGATCCCTTACTGACCCTTAAGGAAAAATGGAATAGTGACGGATTAGAACTTAATGAGGAAGACTGGCAGGAGGCGATTTCTTCCCCACGAATGGTTGCAGCTTAAAATACTCCACAGGACCTATGTAACGGGGACCTGCCTGCTCCGAATGCGACGAGCAGAAAGCGGGGAGTGCAGAATGGGTTGTGGGGAGCTGGGCACTTTCATCCATATACTGTGGCATTGTCCTAGGATACAATCGTACTGGAGGGACATAAATCACATACTGCGGGCGGTATTGGGGGTAAGCTTGCAGCCAGAAGCGCGAATGTGCATACTGAATGTCTGGGAACCGACGGATCTCAACACCTACACTACACAATGGGCCACTCTGGGCTATATGATAGCAAAAAGGAACATAGGCAGCTCTGGGTCTCTAGTCAGCCGCCTCAGGTGGGGAGGTGGAAGGAAGATCTAGACTGGTGCATGTACCGGGAGAAATCAGTCTACGTGGCGAGAGGGTGCCCTGGGAAATGGAAATATGTGTGGGAAGCGTGGAACTGCTACAGAGGCAACATCTGTCCCCCGCCTGCTCAGCAGAGGTACACAGAGAATCACGAAACCCCTTGATTTACGCAACATAATGTCTGTAATGTAATTTGCAAAGTGTATAATGCCACTGAGAAACGAAACTGTCGCTATACTGTAGTTAATTGATGTGTATTGGTCGAACTGTTCAAATAAAGAGTAGGCCCAGGGGAGACATCTCTTAACCCGGCCACAGAGTTATCTTGATCTTTTTCAGCCGAGCCCATATATAATTTCACAAAATGGACCACCCATTCTTTTTCTGTAATTGCTGCCTCTATTCTGGGTTTATCATCGTCACAACAAAAGGGAGAATTCACAACACGCCAAAATAACTTAGAATCTTTGTTCTGGCTTGCTTTCTGCAGATGGTCCCAAGCCTCCTCTTTAAGAACCTTTATGCGATGGTTTAGTGCTAGTTTATAAGCCCGCCTACAATTTTGTACTTCTAGGTTATTCCTAGGAAACTCTTTCAAGGCCCTCTTTAATTTATTGTGTGCAAGAGTGCATGCATGGTCAAACCACCCTTGCTTTTTCATTACCCCTCTAGTCTGGTTAATAGTCAGCCCAGCACTAATCTCCTTGCTGATGTGTCCAAAAGCCTCCATGACCGTACTAGCGTCAGCAGTCTCATCCAAACAGACCTCAAAAGCCCTACTCTGTTACATAAGAATTTGCTGTCAAAATCGGGATGGGTCAACCATGGACCAGCGCAGGGCAAACCCGTTCGAACGGAAGAGTACTATGTTCTCCGCAGCAAGGGTGGATTGCCCTTGGCCAGGCTTATTCTGAATACGAATATTCAATACAATACTCTGTGGAAAATGATCACTCATTACAATGTTATGTAGTATAAAGTTAACTAGTGCAGAGTAACGTTTGGGAAATAAAAGGAAATCAATGACACTCCTACCCCTGCTATCATCAAATGTTTAGGGTACTACCACCGGGCTGCCTCCAAGTTCGTTACTAAAACCTAGATTGTATTTAAAGAGCAGCTCATTAAGTTTCTCCCCATACCCTGAATGAACAAAATGGGAGACGCCGTCACCCAATGGAGAGATCATGCCACAGACTTTATCAGCCAACAATAGACAAGGTTGGATGTTAAAGTCGCCCCCCAAAGCAAGATTTTATCATTTAAACCCTTATCCAGAATAGTTCCCAATTCCTCATCCAGTTGGCACAGTGTGTCCAAGTTACAAGCATTACTATAAAAATTAACTAATATCAACGAAATAGAGGTCATGCAATCAACCTGGACAATTTGGTAAAACGGGTTAGATGGATTTACTGTTACACTATTGGAGGCCAATGTATTAGATACATAAACACAGAGGCTGCCCTTTGATCTACCGTGACTGGATGGAATGGCTCGAGAGTGGAAGGTCTTAAAACCATTAAGATGTATAGGGTCATTGGAAATATAAGGAGTCAAACCAACAACATGCACATGACACAGTTTAAAGCACAAATGCAATCATGCCGTTTTCTCAAATAAAATATGATAATATATCCTTTCAGTTTTACATTTGACTGTGCACAGGTGTCAAATGCAATAAATATTAGAAAAATGTGCTGCACCACACACAAGTCGACATAAGGCAGGTCAACCAAACTTCTGAGTACATACAACTATAACCCAGTACACACCTTGAAAACCTGTACACTTTGTGCGTGCTTTATAAATGCGATCGCACAAAAACCGTTTAAAATAATTTTAATACATACATACAGGTTGCTTTACTAGGAGTCTAGGGGGCATTTACTTCAAGGAAATAAAAGACTTTACATTGAATTTACTGAACACTGAGCTTTTCATGTCTATTCATTACTAATTAAATCTCTATGAATCCTAGTGAGGTTCAGCAGCTGGACATCCGAAAACGAATGTGTGATATTCTGGTACCAAGTTAACAGAAGGAACGGAGGGTATTTTCCTGGTGGCAACTTGCGACTGTGAAGGAAGTGGGCATGCTGTTCACGTCTGTTGATCTACATACAAAACAAAAACATGGCCATTTGATTTAATTACCATACCTTGAGGACGGCGCTTGTATCTTCGGAAGTTAGTGAATTTAAAGTCGGCCACTTCGTCCTCGTCTATGGTTTGACCCAGAGACAGCAGGCTCACCCGCCTCATCTTCAGCAGCTTGGGTGAACTTTCACGCACTGTGCTTCCTACATCCAAAACTACGTCCCCAGACATAACGGATGGAACCACTTTCTTAAAAAAATCCATCCTGCTTTTCTCGAACTACATTCCAAGCGTGGTCTGAAATCGGCAGCCCGAGGCGACCACGAACACACGCCCAAGTGCCTGTGCAAACTTCCTCCAAGAGCTACGCGTGCTGCTTTACATAGTGACGTCACGCAGGGCCTAGGCGGTGCCAGACAGCACGCGGGTCAGGAGCCAGATGCTGGGAGGAAGATTCTGAAGCCACACTGGCTGTGCAAACTGATAACGACGGCAGCTGAAGACATACATGCAATATGTGCTAAAGGTAAGTACGCCTATAAAAGAATCTAGTACAAAGTGCCTACCATGGCCGACCCAATCAAGAGACAGCCTGCAAAGCTTTAAGAGTTTATGGGTGTATATATTCTCTAATAAAACAAGTTCAGTTTGGCTGTGTTGATAAAGTCCAGCTCGCACGCAGTAACAGGGTGGAGAATGGGCCTGCTTGCAAAGATAATGCTTATCACACGTACTGCTCTTTGCACTATATTTGCAGCCACACTACCCGGTCTTCATTATTTGTTTCTTATGATGAATGGATTGCTGTGTTACCATCACCCTCAAGACGTGAATGGGACTTTAACCAGCTTACACAATTACATCACTGTTTTAGGAACCCTGCTGGGTAATTAGGGTGCAGATTTCCAACATTACCGCACGAACATTGAAGAGATGGATTTAGCATTTAGGAACACATACTAAAAGCAACGTCCCAATTTTCACGCTGATAATCTGCTTTAATGTGTACACTTATAGGAGAAAACACCCTAGTTGGAACTGGGACATTGGTCAAATGACACTGCGAAGCAGCGAGGTGATGCAGCATAGTGCTGGTTGGCGATGGACTGGTGTGCTCAGCAGGAGGAATGCTCCACAACACGAGAGGCTGCCCCCAGAAACATCAGAAAATGTAGCGCAAATGGTGGGGATATGACGGTTTGTTATAATAATTATGAGGTATGCATATTACGTGGCTGTATGAAACATACAGTAGTGACAGTCTTGTGCGTTTGTAATCAACTGCTCATGAAAAAATAATTTTATAAAAAAGTATTTCCCCGTAAAAGTTTATTTCCAACTAATTCAGTTGCTAAAAAACCCGAAAAACAATACTATTCAGATACTGATACACGTATGATCATCAAGCGTTTCAGTGGCTAAAAATAAAAGGTCCGAGACTAAAGCTAGCAGGGAGTGAACGATGATAGGATGCTGGGCGGTGCACCGAAAAAGTAATACCTAAGAAATGTAGAAAAAAAAATGGAATAGAGTGGGCTAGAAAGCCTTAAACAGAGTAAAGGTGAAATACAACTAAATGCATACATAAATAAAAGTTACCTTTATATTCTGGCCAGAACCCCTGGTTTCTTTCCTATACGTCTAGTGGGTCTGACCCCTTGTCTAAAGATGCAGACACCCACTTCTAAAAGTAGTTAACCAAGAAAGTGCACAGTGATGAGGGAACATTACAAAAAACCCAAGGTTTTTGTTTTTTAAAGTTGTAATTTTGAGGAGCTTGAAATGCTGCCCTGATGCCGCCCCTCGAGGCAAAAAACTAGCAATAATGATGAAGTACTCCCACAGCTTGAGGGAGCACTCTGACAGTCACACCATTTTCTACCCAGTCACTGTATTGACTAGGCTGATAACTCGTGGTTGGTGGAAGACACTGGTAGTTTTAGCATTAGAAAAACCATGCTGGCTGTCTCAGACTACCCTTAAGGCACATTTCTAAAGCAAACGAAAGATGAAGCCCTATGAGACTGCCAATTACCTACCGATAAAGTTTAAACACAGTGAAGACAATATCCTCAAGCTTAGATGTTTTTAGCTGAACCTTGACTCTGTAGTGCACCTCTACTTCTTATACTGCACTATTGGACGTTTTTAAATGTCTGTTAGTGCGACCTCTAACTCCTTTTGACCTGGTTATCAAAGGCGATTTGATTTTCGAGTCCATATACAAAATGTTGATGATCTGCAAACTTGCAAACCTCCATTCCATACGGACCCCATCAACACGTATTTCAGAGTCTCAGCCCTCCTTGGAATGGGTTTAAGGGTGCCATGTTGTTACAAAAGTATGGTCCATAGAAGTAATCAGGGTTAATATTGCAAGCACAACCATCTTGTTCATGACACCAAGTATACAACCATCGAACTTGCCATGTGAAAATTATTTTGAAATAGCATGAATTATACCCTATTGCTCTAACAACAAAAACGTGTAATTATAATTCTTCCCCATAAGTTATATTAATATAGGTCTTAGAAAATGAAACTCAAAATTATATTTCAGTCTATACAATTAACCTTGCACAGCACTAAATTCTACAAACCACAGTACATTTCGATCAGTGAACATTGCAATACAGTTTGCTTGGAAGAACTATTTTACCAAAGAACAACCTAAAACTAACGGCAAATCATTCACCATTTAAAAGTCACAAGCTTCATCTAATGTCTCCATGCAGGTTACACAGTCACTAGCAATGCCATACAAGTTCCATGAATTTTTTCTTCCTAGAAGAAAAAATTCAAGCCAGACTCAGAATGAATACCAAAAGGAGATTTGTACATTTAAAAGGAAAAACCATTTGGCTTCCAGCTGATATACCCGTCTCTCACGAATTTCTTGTGTATTTTTCGAACAACTTCTGATCGCAAAAAATTTAAGTTTAATTGCCCCAATGGGTTTCTCCGATACAACTGATATTTTTTGAATCGCCAACAACATTTACCCTTAACTCCAAAACGAGAGCCCTGCTTCCAACATATAGTGGGGCAAAACAGAAGCTGTTATATACACACACAACAGAACTTGATAATTAATGAAGTTACTTTAATTTGATTACTCGCATACCAGTCCACATTCGTGTCCACACAACAGAACACCTCGTATAACAGCAGGATTGTTTTTTTTTTTTAGGTCTAGCCTAGCGCAGCGCGCATTTGCTGCTCTGCGAGGCTTCTTGTAACTGCTCTGTGTGGGTCTGATTGTTCCCCACGCATTGTGTTGGCTTTTGCGTTTGTCTTTCAATAATGAACGCACGCAAATGGCTAAAGGCGGGTGCATGTCCCACCTCTTTTGTAATGTTCACTCCCACGGCGTTTTGCCTGCGGGAGTGAGCGCAGCGCACAGGGTGGCAGCTGCATTCCTCGTGGGACAGGTTACGATCTGCTTGTTTTGCATGCGTTAGCACATGAAACCTGATCTATTGACTTCTTTTGTGTAATACACTGATACCTCCAAGCGAAAGTACACTTTGTAATTCTTGCTTACTCATCTTTTAAAATGGAAAGCAATCAGTTTCCCGGTCGAAATTGATTTAAAAATACGAAAATATGCTATTTTTACTGATTCTTAAAGTCACTGCTGCCTGAACATTAGCCGACAGGATTGGTACCACAGGGTATTACAGTAATATGGGGTGCGCTGTCCCTATATAGCTGCCAATCTGCTCATGTTTGTACCATCTTGCCAATCTTCTCAGGTGACTATTTTTTTTCATGCGGCTGTTTATATGGTTAAATCCTGACCGGTGCAGAAGCATCTATCAGTCAAATAATTGTTCAAATTCAGAATTTATATATTTCTTCACCAAATCAAGGATAAACCAGCAGACATGAGTGGAAATAATATGCTCAAACACAGACACTGATGTTAAAAATTGAATAATGCAATACAATGAGCCCTAACTCTATTTATTCCCTGACTCTGTGGATGAAGTTACATTGTCATTATCCAGGATACGAGTCCCATTGGTCGGCTCACACCGACACCCCGGACTCCAACCCCCCCCGCTACTCACTGGTTTCATTGCGGCACAAGGTGCGCCAATATTTACATTTGTTTTGTGTACTTTTATATAGCCCAAACCATGCCCAACAAGCTATCGGAGCGCTTTACAAATATAGGGTCGAACTGGGATCACAATTAGGTTTGGGCACTTCAAAACAAGCATTTGCAATGCAATAGGTCTCGCATCTACGAAACTCTCGTAAATGCGAGACCTATTGCATTGCAAACGCATGTTTCAGGTTTGAGTTCAAAATGGCTCACTTTTTCCAGTATTAAGTAATAAATGGAGAACCAGTCATTCCAAGATCTTTGCAAATTAAGTATGAGGCCCATCCAACTCAAGAGCCTGTATAGAGTTTGACAGCCAACGAGTATTTAAGATGGGGGAGGGCACGGTCCTCCAACTGCCTACGTTGTGTTGAGACTGAGGGATCCTTCTTTCACCCGATCTGGGAATGCAGCCCCCATAACAGTCATAGTGGAGGGAGGTGGCTTCGAAGTTTGACACCGTACTAGGAGTGCGGGTCCCAGTCACCCCACAATTTATGTTACTAGTGGTGCAGAGTGAGGTGGCCCTTGCCAGTTGACAACAATTCTGTGAGCTAGGCTTCACACTTGCAAAGAAGGATTCAGGTAAAGGGTTTTGGGGGGGGGGGGGGGGGGGGGGGGGGAGGGTGCGGCGGGGGTCTCCCAACCCAACTAAGGGCCAATCGAAGATCAACATGATGCACTGTATGCAGGCATAGAAGTTGGTTTAATAAGAAAAGGGCTGTACGGGGACATTTCAGAAGGTGTGGGGGGGGGTCAATGGAGGGGACAATACGAGCTAAAATGTGAAACCTGGGGATCCCTCCTCCCCCAAAGCCCCGTCAGGGAAGGGGGATACTTGGGGTGGCAGAGGACACTGGGGGCAGCCCGGGACATCGATGCCACAACTCCTAAAGCAAGACATGGAGGCAAATATTTCGATAAACAGGCACCACCTAGAGAGAACACATGCACATATGTGGGGTCGAAATAGGACTTCCTCTGACAGGGTTCAGGGGGGATGGGGGGGGGGGGGGGGGAGGGTGAAATCAAATATACACAATATGCTAGACAAACTGTACAATGAACATGGTTATGTTTTATTTGAGTTGTTTACAGTCTAAAACAAAGATTTAAAAAAAAAAAGAAAACAATCTTATACAAAATTGTAAATGAGATGGCAGTCTTATTGAGAATTTTTTTTATCTCTCTCGATCAGGCTGCCTGAATTCTTAAATGATTCTTCTCGTCTGGGAGCTTGAAAGACTAATGTAATGCCATCAAGTGTCGCCTGATCAATTTTCAACTTTCGATCATGATCTTTCTGTCTACATAGAGGGCCGATTATGGGCACAGTGCTAAATTTGGAAAATGTTACATTATATGCAAAAACACTTTTGCAGCTTGAGACTACTCTAGTATCACATGCTGAGCATCATCATGCAGTCTGACGGCTCAGCTTGAATAAGCATCTTATTTAAATGAAAAAGGGTTTTTGACCGATGGGGACTAGGACTTACACTTGTATCATACAAATGCAATCTTGCATGTTGTAATTTTTAAAGCAAAAGTACCTCATGGGATGCGCAAGAGTGGCAAATAATATACTATGATAGCACTCCAATTAACCAGGATAAGTAAAATTGGGTCGTGTATCTAGGACAGTGCCCATTTGTAATTTTGTTACAGGTAGGCAACCTTTCCTTTTTGCACTGTAAATGTTTAGTAGATGGACATGCTAGTGATAGATTGGAAATTAGTATACTCTACATGTGGAGTGAGTGGTACATCAACCATCAGAAATGCCTCTACAGCCAATGCAAAGTTCCATCATGATAGTCACTGTAAGAAGAGGATGAGGGAAACTTCTATGAGTAAATTCTGCGGAGTTCATCATTGTAGACTAATGCACCATTTGCAATAGAAACACTAGATTGACACACAAAACCTCCCAGAGAGTATGACAATTCACTTGCAAACCACTCCTGCTGTAGCCTCAAATCAAGACATGCAAGAATACATCATTCCTAATGAAATCGTTACGATTCTCTCAGTGTAGGCTACAAAAGGGAAATCCTGCTCTTAAAATACTTGGTCTCTTCACCGTTATAGGTGCCACTTTCTATTTCTTTTTGTTTTCACAATGTCGATATTCTCGCACTCAAACTTGTGTTTGTCAAGTGTGTTTGACTAGAAAATATCTTTGAAGAGTGACTGCGGTATTAACCGCTATAACAACTAAAGGCTTGTTTGTACCACTCTTGCACTGTAAACATTAATTCTGCTTACTAGTCAAAGTATGTGCAGAGATCTGTGGGTTCGTTCCACTGTGGTTACACTACTACCACCACCAATAAGCATTTGTGGCAGCCTATTTTAAAAGGTAACACTACAACAAATGATTTCCACCTGCCACAATGTAGAGCAGGGGTTCCCAATCTGGGGTGCCCGCACCCCCAGGGGGTGATATATGTCATTTCATGGTGTGCAACAAAGAGGGAAAGTATGTTTATATTTGCATATTTAAATGTGATATTACTTTTGTAGGGTTGCGAACAATAATCAAACATTTTGTAGGTGTACGGGGCATAGATAAGGTTGGGAACCCCTGATGTAGAGGTTCTGTTGTTGCTCTGAATGGGCTGGGTCGTGGAAATAGGAGTCTGTTGAGTGTCACCAGATGTCACCTTATTACCGTAGAGGAAGGACATTCTGCATACCTTCTATTTTACGTTTGTTTGTAAAGATTTAATTGGTCAGAATAGGTTTTTTCCAGTACAAGAAAGCACACCTAGTAACCTCCCTGTCGCTCGTGTAGAAGGGCCTCTTTAATGGATCCCTTTTGATAGTGGGCCATTGAACTTCTCTGTCAAGACGGAAGCCTGATCATCGCTCATAATAATTTGTGGCTCTTTCAATTACTGATTAACTTTAAGCAGTAACTTGAGCGAACTTAAAACTACCTATTGGAGTAATTTTATGGCGCGGCCAGCCAACGATCAGGTTCTCCACCAGAAATGGCTCCCTAAGCAGTGCTTAGTAAAACAAACAATAGTTTAAAAAACAAAATTCAACATTATCCTGATGCCAGACCATCTAGTTCAGAAAACTATTAATGGTAAACGATATACAGCTAGTTGATTCATACGGAGATAGTATTTGAAAGGAGCGCAGACATGCCTACCAGTAAGAGTACCTCTCACCCTGCTACAAGGTGCTATTAAGTTTCTTAGTTGGCATGACAGACAAGTCACACCTTAATTCAGAGCCCACAAAACAGCTAATTTATGGTAACTGGCTAAAAGGTAGAGGAGGACCAGAGGGGAAGCACATTACCTTCCAATAATTTAGACGAACAGTTTAAAGTCCTTATTTCATAAAGAAGAATTTGCAGATAAATTAATTTGAAAATAACCATATTTGCAGGAAAACATTCATAAGAATTATACATGCAGTGGATGTATGTATAATGGACACAAGTTCCTTTGGGAAATGCATTAAGTGGACGGTATGGGATGTGGTGAATTAAAACATACAGCATCAGAAATGGAAAGTACAACTTCTTCACTTTTCCACTCAATGTTATAATAATCATGATAATGACAACAGCAATAACAATAGAGAAACATCCACCAGGAAAGAGTCATGTTTTACTTACTGTATCACTGATGAGAAAATATTCATGTGATTTGATGAATTCCGAGAAGAGAGGCAGAGTTTAGCTTTAAGCTACGAACCATCAGCAGACAGTTTACTGAACAGCTAGGAAAAGCGAAAAAAATTATTAGCATTGGGACAAAATAACTTGCTTTAATAGATGTGAATAGAAAAGAGCAATGGACATAATCATAACTGCATTAATTCAAGACAGACCACACTCATGATTTTTAATGTATTTTTTGCATGTTTTTCAGGGCTGTTGGTGAAAGTTAAAACAATTCATTCAAAGGGGCAATCGATCCCTAATGTGAAGTGCTATCTTGATAATGAAATGCCCTTAGTCCTAAATTATCACAAAAGAGCAACAGGCTATTCTGTTTGATTTCTTTTATAAAAAAAAAATATTTTTTATGGAGTAAGAAAAAGAAAGGATTTCTCTTCCCCCCGTATTTTTTTTTTTTTTAGTATTTCCCCTTGCCCATGCCCACCCCCAACCTAGCTATCATTTACAAACTATCACAAAAATGTCATTGTAGGTTTCTGTTCCACATCTTAAATTTTTGCTCATACATTAGTGTGGTATATAAATAGAATACATTCCATTAATATAGCAAATCACCAAGCACGCTGTGACCTCTCTGAGATTTCTAACATAATAAATAGACCACTTAGTTAGCAAAAAATCATTACTTATATCATTCCATCTTTTAGAAGCAAAATCAAAAGTGGCATAGTGCAATTGGAGCTAATAAGCTTAAGGTTCCATCTTACGGCAAATTATCCTTCAACAATCCAGAAAGTGCAAGTGAATAATCATGCCCAGATTTTCATTCCTAGTCACCATCTGGTCATTTTTAACAGCATATTACAAAGTGCGGGTTTAAAAGTGCAAACGTGCAATGTAAATAGCAGCTAAAATGTTGGAGAGGCTATAGGTTTTGGATTTGGCTCCATTATATATATATAAATACATACATATACACACACAGCAGCTTAAAATATTCACAGTATAGATATAATGTATCCGTCCAATAGTTCCATCCAGTTGACAAAGTATTGCCAAATTCCTGCCCCTTTTTAGTTTGGCCCTATACCCCTTCCGCTTATATATAGCATTGCGACATTCCGAAGATTATAGGTCCCCAACAGACGAGCTAGCCATTGTTGGAATGAGAGGTGGGGGTTTAGGGTACAGCCAAGCTGAGGCTATACATAATCTATACAATGCCATTGCTATGCGAACAAGAGCCCCTCGATCCTTTACTTCCAAGTTAGTTATACCCAGCATAATTAGCGGAGGAGTTGCATTAACCAGGAGAACAATTTCTTCCTAAAAAATTCATCAATTTCTCCAATAAGTGACAAGATCGTTACATGTGGCGAACATATGAATGAAATCTGCCTTATACAACGTACAGCGCGGGCAGTGCACAACTTTCCCCTCACCCAATTTGGCAATCCGATACGGAGTAGAAAATAAATCAAAGCAGGTTTTATGATACTGTGCTTGAAGATTAGCAGGCATCAAAGTCATTAAGAGTGTTTAAAAAGGCACGTTGGAAATCTGTGTCTAATATCTAGAGTCCTTTGCCACTTGGTGGAGCATTTTCCCCCAAGTCATCTTTCATGTATTCATTAAGCAACTCATACAGTATCCCGATCCAGGGTGAGACAGGCTGTATTATTTTGTCCACAAATTCGCACCTCACTTCAGTCCCGCCCCCCTTCCTCTGCAAATAATCTCTAATCTGTATATATTTAATAAATTCTCTATTAGTAAAACCAAATTTTGCTCTTAAATCATCGAATACCATTATGCCATATGATGTAAAAAAGCAGCCTATCTAAATCATTCCTGCTTTTATCCAGTTATTAAAGTAGAAATCGTTAAAAATATCAGGCAGATTCTTATTTTGAAAAAGTGGCTTGTAATAATTCAACTTTCCGAGTCCTAGTAGGCGCCGTACAGAGGACCACACTTACTTGAAAGGCCGTGAGGTTAAAGCGCACCCTTTTGTAATAACCATAATCGAGATGACGCCAAAGACACCCCCATGTTTCGGGGCCAATCAGTAGCTCAAAGGGGGAGGGGTAATCTAGCTGCCCCCTCTTAATGTCCACCCTCAGGGGTGTTGAACATTGCACTATTGAGGCAGTCCAATATAATTTAAGGTTCGGAAGGGCCAAACCGCCACGTTCCCTGGGTAAAGACAAATATTTGATCAATCTTCTAGGTCTAGAATATGGCCAGATTAATAGTGCAAATATGCTTTCAAACTTCTTTAGCCAGAGGTTCGAAAAAAGAGGGGGATTGCTCTTTAAAAATACAATATTTTAGGAAAAAATACAATTTTGATGGTTTCCTCAATCAATGTTAGATGCAAATTATCCACCTTTGTTAGCGCTTTATTGATCTCAACTGCACATGGCTCTAAATGTTTCTCTACCACCTCATCCAACTCAGCTGTTATCGTAACCCCTAGATATGTTGCCTTTTTAACTACCCTGTAATCCAAAAAAGATACAACTTCGTTAATAACTATCTGTGTTTTATCCCTATTCAGGGCATAGCTTGACAGGGGACCATATCTCTGATTCTCTTCAATTGCCCTTATGGCCTTTTCTGGATGGGAAGTAACTAGAGCTACATCGTCAGCATAAGCCAACACCTTATCTTCCTGTTCCAACATAAATAACGGGGGAATATATGCCGCCAGCTCGGTTTCAGGAAAGGATCAATATATTGCGCAAAAATAAGTGGTGAGCAGGGACACCCTCATTGCGTTCCTCTTGTTATCTTGAAGGCTTCCGTCAGTTCCCCGTTTATATAGACTCTAGCCTCAGGTTCTTTATACAGGGCTTTAACCGCACCGATAAAGCTATTCCCTATGCCTTTCTATGCATAGAAGCCCATAGAAACTGCCAGGAGACCCTATCGAATGCTTTTTCAGCATCGAACAAAATTGCAACTATAGGGTCTCCTGTCACCTGCCTGGCATCAAAAAGCGGGATAATCCTTCTAATGTGTTCTATGGTGCCTCTGCCCGGGATAAAGCCATGTTGTCCCGTAGAAACAACCCTGTGAATAACCAGTGATAGACGAGTAGCTAGGGTTTTTTAATGTATTTTCACATCCCCATTTATTTAAGTTATTGGGCAATAGGATCCCAATTCATCAATAGGTTTGTTTTTCTGTAGAAAAACTATGATCTTTGCAGATGCCCACGATATTGGTGGTCATACCTTCTGCGATCTGTAGGAACATAGTTGTCATAACTTCCTTCAGCTGATCCATAAACCTTATAAAATTCTGTAGGGATTAAATCAGGTCATGCCGCTCTCCCCCTTGTCAAACTAGACATTGCTACAGCAATCTCATCTCAGCTTAGTGGCCTATCAAGTTGGTCCATCTCTTCTAGTGACAAAGACACCCCTGCCATATATTCAAAGTACCTAACTGTTGGCTCTTCACTGACTCTCTATACTTCCCCGATCTTCTGTGAATAAAGCCTGATAAAATTTAAAGAAGGCTGCTCTGATTTCAGTGGCTTCAGAAACTAACCCGATCAGTGGATACCTTACTGCACGGATTTCGCTCCGTGTGAGTTCCTGCCTTGTCCTAACTGCGAGTAAATGGCCATTCCTTTGACTACACTCGTACATTTCTTCTCGGTGAACAGGTGAACAGTCGCTCTGTCTATGGCCTTCTTCAGTAGTTTTTCCCCAATTGTTGCCTTATTATATGCTACATCTATTTGGGCTTCCTCTACTCCTTTTTCCTGCTGCAGGGTGGTAATCAACTTATCTTCAGCCTGGGCCAACCTTAGTTGGAGAATGAAGAAAAGTCTTTTCCTTTTTCCTCTTTCCGAGTGAGAATTGGATTGTTTCTCCCCGGATGCCTGCCTTTAATATATCCCAGACTATGGCCAGCGAGGCCGTTCCCAGATTCCTTTGGATGAAATCCAGGATCCACTCCCTCATATGTCTGACATAGGCCTCATCCACCAAAAGCTCTCTTTCAAAAGTCAAAGAACAGTGCTTTTCCGGAAGGCCCCCGCAATCTATTTCTAGTACTAGTGGACTATGATCTGAGAGAGATCTGGGGAAACTTTCAATTGTGCTCTTCTGCCTAACCAGAGATGATACAAAAAATAATCACGCCTTACATGTTTCTGGTGAGGGGCAGAGTAGTGTGTAAAACCATGTTCTAAGAGTCTTATTTTAGCCTAAGCATCGCTCCGTTCATGCACCTGGCGTTGATTACGTATCGCTTGAAACACTTTTCTTCCCGTATAAGTTTGCCCCTGTCCCCAACTACAAGCAAGGTTGATATTAAAATCCCCACACAAAACGATAGGAAGCTGCAGGGAGCGACAATTCATTTGTTAGCCACTCTAGTAAAGAAGGACCATAGGCATTACTACCATAAAGGGAGCATAGTGTGAAGCTGGGGAGTCCGGAAGCTCTGCAACCTTCTATGACCCAGTGCCCAAATGAGTCAGTCCAGAATAAAGGAAACACTTGTTTTATTACGGGCTAAAATTTCTAACTCCGTGTGCGAGTCCCTTGGTTTGTTGCCCCCCACTATACTATAACACAGGTGCTTTAAAAGGTCTTTTTGTTTACCCTCTACATGAGTTTCTTGCAGGTAGACAGTATCTGCATGTAATAATTGCAGCCCTTGGGATACCATCGGCCTCTTTCTGTTCATTTAAGCCACATATATTTATCTAGGCAATCCTTAAATTTACCCATCTTTGGGTTTCTATAGCGCTGCACCACACTTGAAGCCTCATCACTTCACATAAACCTCCCATACCCTACCCAAGTGACGATCACCAGACATAAACCAATGCCTGCCTACATCCCTCCCCCCCCAAAAAAAGTGCTCCACCCTTCGCTCCACCCTTCCCTCCTCCCTGCCCTTACCCCACCCCCCCCAAATATACAGGCAATCAGGTATAGCCTGAGTGATGCGAGTCTAACAGACTGCCCCACCGTCCCTCTCAATATAGTGTAAATACATAATATATACTGACTGCTCAGACTCTTCTATCGCTATAATAACCTTGTGCAGCACTACAGGAAGTAGCCCACTCATTTAGTGGGTTTTCCCCTTTTTCTTTTCTTCAAATTTCTTCCAGGTAGTCCTGTGCTTGAATCTGATGAGAAGCTACAAAAAGTTCCTTTGTATTTAATGGAGTCTTGCCGTATTCTGAAGATAGACCTCTGCCCCAAGATTCTGAAAGGAAGAAAACAACTGTCCTAGGCGCCTGCGTGTTTCCACCGTTGCATGTGCAAAGTCCGGTTTAACAAACAAATGACACTCCATTGCAAGATTTCGGAGAGTTGGGATGGGCTTGATTGTACACCAGTTGCCTCAGCAGGAAGTCCCCAAAAAATACCAATATCGCCCTGGGTCTTTCTTGAGGTTGCTTTTTCATCATTAATGAGACTCGATGAGAGCATTGGATTTCGCTATCCCAGACAAACTTCAATTGCTCGGGGAAAGTGTTCTTCAAAAGATTCAAACTGTACGTTCTAGGGTTACTACCTTTAAGTCCATCAGGAACCCCCAAATAGCATAGGCTGTTTCTTCGCGGTCTGTATTCCTACTCTTCCAGCTTGAGCATTACATCTGACATAGCATCTCCTTGGCCGATATTTTGAGCTTTCAGAGATTCAACTTCGGCTTCTAAAGTCTCTGTCCGAGTTTCCACAGAAGTACTTTTTTAGTAGAGACTCTTGCTCTACGCCCATCAGTCCTAATGTCCTCTTGCATCTGCTTGGACATAAAAACTGCTGTCAATGAGGGTTCTTTCGAAAGTGTATCCATATTTAGATCTTCTTTTGGGCCTTCTTCAGGTCCCTCTTCTTGGGATACAAGCCGGGTGTCAGAGTAATCCCACTTTCTCTGATTACTGGCACTCCGCCTCTGGCTGTCTTTCCTTTCCCCCCCCCCCGGTAACTTTCTTCCACTGCGTCAATTGAGCCATGACAATCAAAGTACTACTGCCGGATTCTGAAAGGCCTTCACTGCTGGATGAAGTATCTTCCTGTCCGGAGGGATCTGAACCATTAGTCAGCGAGAAGAACTTCTCGCCTACCAAGTCAGGAGATAGTTCTCTACACCATCGCGCAGTGTTTGAGGGCCCAGCACCCGGCGGGGTCTCAAGCCTTGCCTTCCCTAGGCCTTCCTTAATTTCGCCAGTTGTCTCACCCGCCACCTCTTGTACTCCAGACTCCTCCGTGGCCTGCTGGCTCTTTTCTCATTTTCAATTAAAATCTCAGGGCAGGAAGTCACTAAAGCAGCAGGAGAAAAAGCACAGCCAAAAGCTCACAGGGTTCTATATCAGCTGCCCGTCCATCATCCAAAGCCTCATTCGCCCTAGCTTCTGGTTGTACACGGTTCTTGTTTTTTTAAAGTAAATCAGTTGAAAGGATGGCAAGCATGGAGACTATAGTGGGTTGCACCGGGTGGGCCCCCCTCTACCAGTGTCGCCGGCTTGACTGTTGTCTTCTTTAATCCAGCTTTGCGTTTTCCTTTTCCTCCTGCACCACCACCACTGCATAGTTTAATCTCTGCCATAGCTCCATTAGTCCCCGCTGGCTGGCTGCCCTCTGGTTGTGTTGGTTCGCCGCTGGAGGTTCCAGCGGCTCGAGACTTCCCCATTTTGCCTCCTCTCAGCGCCATCAGTGGTTTCCCCCGCAGCCGTCAACTGCCCCAGTCCCGGTAATTTCAAACCAAGCGGTGGAAATGAGCACTCCCAAACCACTGCAGTGGTTGCCTGCAGCAAAACTTTCAGGAGCCAGTTCGTCGAGTCCGGTCCAACGCTGAACAGTCAGTCGTCGAGCCATCGATCTTTCAAGAGAGACACTAGGTGTGACGGCAGTTAGTCACATGCCATTTTTGGCTCGTCCACCTATTCGGTTTGATTTCCGCAGTACAAAACACCTTCCAGTAATTTTTTCAGATAAACAATGAATAGAAAAAAGAAAGGAATAGAACAGCATGTAAAAAGGGATGAAGGTAATGAAGTGAACGAGATAGAGAGATGGAGAGAGAGCGAGATGGGAAGAGAGAGAGCGCGAGATGGGAAGAGAGAGAGCGAGAGATGGGAAGAGAGAGAGCGAGAGATGGGAAGAGAGAGCGCGAGAGAGAGCGCGAGCGAGACACAAAGAGAGAGACAAAGATATACCTGGCACAGCCAAAAGGTTTACCTTTGCCTCAGAGCCCGACCTACTACTTTTTTTTTTTCTCCTTTGCTCCCAGATGCCTCCAGCCATAAAATGTGGCAATTTTGGCATAGTTTGGCATTGCTGATGTTCAGGATTTTTGCACCTAAATGCAGCCTTGAATGCAGCCTGCATAGCAGTGGTCTTGGCTTTGACAATACCCATGAAGCAACTCAACAAGCACTTGCAAAACCAAGATTACGAGTGGAACAGAGGGCGAGGACCGGAAAGGGAGGAGAGATTACTACAGGGGACTAGTTATATCGCCATATAACATTCCACTAAATGCCTTGGCTTTAAGAGGTGCCAAAACAGTTGAATGCAAATTTAATTTTAAAAAAGTAAACAGCAAACAGCTAAAGGGTGACCAAAAAGCACACTTTTCTGCACTGCATGTGTATTTATATTGGTAATATGAGGTGTTCAACAACCCAAACACCAGGGTTTTACCCCATAATTAAATATAAGAGAAAGCTTAGATTAAACTAATTTTCACGAAGAAATTGTAATTTATTAAAAAAGAAAATCACCCACATGTCATTAAATATCTCACTTGATGGATGGCTATGATGGCGATTTCACTTCGGTAGGTTTGGAAAGCAAGTAATGTGGCAATTATCAAAAGGCAAAATGTGTTAAGCTCATTTACTGTAGTGGAGTCGAAGAAGGGACGAATGAGTTTGAGAGGTTATTGACGATGGAGTTGTAACAAACCGGTGGTTGCCGACAGTGACAGCCTCTTGTCAGCTATCTCACTCTCACCAACTAACCTGATTTCTAAGCTACTGACATGGACTTTGTTATTAGAGAATCAGCTGCTGAAAAATGTTTGGACAATGAATAAGATGATGACGACGGGCATTCACAAAAGCAAGTTAGGGTACATAGCTGTGATAGGACTAGTTTGTTGACTATTCCATGCCCACCCAGTCTGACTATAAAAGCTCAAGTATTTTAGGAAGAGAAAGACAGAAAACTGCAGCTTTGAAGGAGTTGCACAGGATTGTGTGGCCAGGGAGGGCAGAAAGCCAGAAGCCTGGGCGGGGTCTATGGCAGTCATCCTTTTACTGCAAACGATGTTCAAGTCCATATGATTTAATCATTGCTGCTTATGAGTGAGGAGTCGCACCGCACGGATTCCTCTCAGGAGTTGGTGCCCTCAATTGTAAAGATTAGTATTTTTAACTGCCCCACCTCCGGCTCTTGGGGTGCCTGCAGAAAAAGACCTGGAAGTCTCAGTGTTATGGATTCGGAGTATGGAGCAGAGTAAATTCACTGTCATCAACCAAGATATTCAAGGTCTGGGTAAGGCTAAATTAAATAAGGAAGACTTCCTCTTGCTAGGCATTTCGAGTCACGAAAAAAGTTATTAAAAAAATCTTTCCGCACGGTCCAACATTAAGAGTCCAACACAGAAGAGGACTCTCAGCCTTGCAGCAGCGAATGGTGAGAGGACAGCTGAACCGCAGCTCACGTGGAAAAAACATTAAATAAAAGCTCTGATCTGTAATTAAGTCTATTTCAAAGTTGTTCATACTGTTTAGGAATGGTACATAATTAAAATGGGTATGTTTCATCATTGCGAGAACATTTCTCATCAAAGATTCCTAGCTCCAATTTGAGCTTGTAAATCTATGAATGATGAAGCTGGGGCAATAAATAGGGCAGAGGCAATACATTTAGACAGCCGAGTTATAATAATATTTAACTGCTGGGTAGGTACTTGCTCCCAAAGAACAGAACCAAAGCAATGGGTGGTAACAGTCAAAGTAAATGAGCATTAAAGCCCAGCCAATCCTGCAGACTAAAGTCAAAATGGGTGGCTAGGAATTAAATCAGACAAATTCATAGACTATATTGACAAGGCTGGCATTTGCAGGGCTTTGGGCACCCAGTGAACTGCCTAATAGATTTTCTTTGGAAGGACTGGTGTAGATGCTGGAAGCATTTCAGGGACTTCTTTATCAGATATTCTTCTGTAAGACTTGCTGTCCGAGTACAGCCTGGTGGGGGACTTGGTGAAGAACACTGAATCCACAACATGATCTTGTGGTTGAAAAGTTGTTATGCAGAAGAGAGTGGTTCTACTGGTGAAGGCGTAGACTCATGTCAAAATGATGGGCAAGCGGCTTCACATGTTTTGGGATCTTCCCAACCCTCAATGGAGGAGGGAACATCGCAGGATGTTCGGATATCCAGTGAGTTGACATTGTATATGAAGTAAAGCCTTCATGACAAACGTTAACTCACACTATTATACAGCATCCTGAAGAACAGAATGAATGTGATCACTGGCTTATTGTATTATGCTAATATTTGTACATAATTTCCAACACCTCCCCAGATCCAAAGCTCTTAATAAAGCAGCATCAATATTCACTCATCCATGACACTCAGCCAAGAGAGTAACTGCCAATTGTATAAAATGCATTTTGAAACACCCCTTTCTCTCTAAAGGCAGAAGGAGCCAGTGAATTTGGAAGCTTTTAGCCAGGCACAACAGAAATCCAACACTACAGGGCTCAAACTAGTCCTCTTTCTCGTTACCCCCCTTCCCTACAAATACCCATTGCCTCAACCAACTACTCACCTGAGCTTTTCCTCACACTGCACAACTTGGAATTCGCAGAAATAGCACCAAAACTAGTATTCAACAATTGGGTTACCATGCACTTTAAATGTAGGGGGCGGGGAAAAAAACTTGCATTAAATCCTTTTAAGTTAACTTCATTTACGAACGTCCTACTGTGTTGCTTCAATGTGAGAATTTAATGGTTAAACAGGCTTAAAATATTTCACTATTGTTCATTAAAAGTGGCATGGGTGTAGAATATTATCCTGGGTGATAAACGGTCACACGTATTTCCTCAGACTGATGTACTCCCCTCAATGAAACAACATCCAATTACATTTGCTAAGTGGCATCACCGCTTTACCCAAAAGTTATTTCTACTGTCTTATATTTTTAAAAAACGAACAGAACGACATTCTAAACACTGAAATGGTTGATGCATGTGCCACAGTGGAAATTTTAACGGACTTTAGTGAGCACCAAGGTCATAATTACAAACTATGGTTTTAAAGAAGGAGGTGTACTCTATGCAAAACTTTTCAATCCTTATGTTCCTAATCTTCCATGTTAAGGATCATAACTTGTTTTACTCCAAATCTGGGAGGATATCAGTTATCGCTCCTAGTTTTCACAGATAATCTAGTACTTGTAGATAAAACACCAGCAGGCCTACATGCGAACTTTCTCACTACAATGCAGAGACTTCTCTTATAATGAACACTAAGTAAACAAAATACTCGCATTTGGTCGAAAGAAATCAAATTTCAATTGGTAGGCCTGAGAACGAAAATACCGTTTTCAGAGCTTGGTGACTTCTGGGAGGATTCCTCAAAAACAAGCAATACCTAGCAAGTCAAGGGTCACAAGCTTGCGAGTGCTGGAAGCTGGGAATGTTGAGACTACTCAGTGAAACAGGCAGTTGTAAATAAGTGTGCAGAATATGTAGGAGCAGCACAATACTCACTGAAGTACAGGTAATTAGGTTAGGAGTGCAGTAATATGTGCTGCAGGTTACCTAAGACTGAAGGTGAGTAAACAAACATTTTGTCACCAGAGATTGTTAACCATCAGCACAGCAGCAATAAACGGATTGTTTTATTTCTCCAGTTCGGAGAGACTGCGATAATAGTAGCTGGTTCTAGTAATCGGGAAACCGATAGTTTGGTGCCCTCGCTTTGTTTTACGTGTTTATTATGTCACAAGGACAACCCTATATGTCCAACGGGACCAGGGTCAGTAATAGCCATATAAACAGACTCCACCATGGGTCTCTTTCTATCGCATAGGTCACTCCCTTGCAGAAGTCTGGAGAGACCAACAATCAATGTATAACTTCAGCTGTCCAGTGGTCCATTCACACGTGGATGGCATATACAAAAACACTCAGACTGAGAGGGTTTCTGTTGCGGTTCTATATATTCTCCAAAATATACGAAAATGACAGTACAACTTAACTAGAAAGTTCAGACCTTGCAGTGCTAAACTGAGTACATAAATGTATACAATATAGACACAAAAAGACAGCATGAATTCTCTCTGGTTCATTACATGTGCATACAAAGTTGCACAGTGCAGATCACAAAAAATCCGGGAACCAAGAGAAATAAGTGTTGACGTTTCAACCTTGTGCGAGTAAAACAGTTTCTTGAGGACCAAGTCGTATGGCTCAGTACCTGTATATATAGGGAGACAGAAACCCGAGCCACTCAGTCTATGTAAACTACATCTTAGTGTAAATTGCTTATTCCAAAGTACATGGATGCATGGTTCCACAACTCACCATTAAGGAGTACAGTATGTTGTGGATCAAACTAATTATGTCCATGACAATACAACTGACAGGGTGTCTACATGAATCACAACAACTTATGAAATGCCACTTCATTACGGCTAGGCAGAATTTTAAGTATTTGCAAATTCTATGTCAGGACTGGAGGCGAGGATTATGCCTTCTTTCTTCACTTTGACATAGCAGCATTGAAAGTAACTAACTGACTACGTTTCCCATGAACCATAGGGAAAAAAAGTAGTCAAACAAAACATGTGAAACAACCAATCCAAGAGAAGGCCAATGTCCAATCAGGGCATTCCTGGAACCATATAGTCCTTTGTTAGTGTCCTCTCCTCCTCTTTCTTCGCTGCTGCGCAGCCAGATGAGTTCTCCTCAGTTTTTTCTTAACTGTTTGGGGGCTTTGTTCTGGTTGTATTGTTTTGATTTCACGTTTATACGAGCACGCTTGTTTTTCTATGGTACACAGCACCGCGTGTCAAGCGCGGGCGCTGTTGGTTGCTTTAGCGGTGATTCCGTTCTTATTTATCTCTGGCGCGCCGTTTGTTTTTTCGCGCATCCATTGCGCTGTTTATTGTTTGATTCGCCGCGGGAGCGGGTTTCCCGTTCCTACGCGGCATCTTGCTGGTTTCCTGGCTCCAAGTCCTCCCGCCGCCTGGGGGCGCAGGAGGCGGTGGAAAGCGTGTTGCGCCGCTGGGGGTTTTCTAACCCACATCCCAGCGACGCGCGCGTTTTTCAGTCAGGGGGCTGCTGGTGCTGAAGTGAAAGTCCGGCACGGTCTGTACTTGGCAAGCGGGCCAAAAAATCTTACTCGCTGCCAGTTTTGTTTGTTACGCTCGTTTTCCCTCGCATTGTACTTACGGAATTACGAGTCAGTATTGCATTTTTATTGTTGACGCCTCGCTAAGAGGTCCCGTACCGGCCATAAGGCCTTCCAGCCCAGCATTTCCTTCCACATTTATATATTGTTATACCAGCAATTGTCCCCTGGGGCTAGAAACCCTGTGAAATTGTGGTTCCTGCCACCCATACTTTAGATGACACCCAGCTTTACTTGAGGCCTGCAGTTACCGGCCTGGTGTTCTCACCTTTGATAAGTTAAGTGCCCTTGTCCTACCTCACTCTCACGAATATGGAATATTATGAAGATTATCAAGAGGAGGAGGAAGACCCTCTGGCTGACATGCTGTGGGGCAATGCTTTCTATGAGGCTCTAGACACCTCTATATATAGGGCAGTGGATCAAGCTATCTATCCTTTAGAGGACAGGCTTACTCGTAAGGTAGAGCAGGTGTTCCAGCGCCTGGAGCGTAGAGCTGCCCCACTGCCTGCCCAGCCCACGGCGCCCTTGGCGCTCTCCCACCCAAACGCCCGTGTGCACCTGGGGTAGATGTTGACGCTTTCGAGCGTTTGAAGGAGCCTTTCATGGACAGCCAGCCTGCAAGGCTTTCTGGGGATGCCCTGTCTCCGGCCCCCGCCCTCTCGCCAGTATTACTGGGCCCTTCAGGGGACCTCGACTCCAGCCCGTCTAGGCCTTGGCTCCCATCCCGGCCCTCTCCGGTTTCTCAGAACCTTCCAGCACCCTCTGATCCACAAACCCCTCCAGTTCCTTCCGATATGTTAGATCCTAACGATATTGTGCACCCACGCACTTCGGACTGGGTCCCGGCTGAGAAAGTTGCGACGTATGTCGCAGAGCATATCCAACGCCCGCTTGAGAAGGAAGCTCGGAACTGCCTTCGGGCTGAATGCCCCCGCCCATCCCTTGAGGGAAAGGTAGCCCTTACCCCGGAAATTGACCCCCGGATGTCAACTTTCTTGCAAAAATTCATTAGAGACCCCAGAAGGGCATTGACAGATCTTGGAGGGCGTGCCAGGATAAGCTCCTGGACGTCCTGGGCCCTGCCACTAAAATTCTGGACATGGCCGAAGAGGCTAAGGCGTCAGGCTCTATAATCTCCCCAGAAACACTATCCGGTTGGGCTCAGCGTGTGGTAATATTTTTGGACAATGCCAATTGCGCCCTTTCCACCGAACGCCGCCGGTCCCTCCTCAAGATTGACACGAAATTTGGTGACCTGGCGGATTCAGAGGCGGGCGCCATTGCCCAAGGGGGCTTGTTCGGCGAACCCTTCATAAAGGAGCTGGGTAAATTCATTAATACTTTTACTTCCTTAGACAGGGCCCAATCTACGATTAAAAAAAGTGTTCCCCCGTGTTTTTCAGGGGGGCCGCTCGACCAACCAAAGAGGCCCCGGACAATACCAGGATCAGTCCAAGTTTGGGAATTTCTACCCCACAAGAGGACGCCGCAGCAAAGGCAAAGGCTTCAGGGGAGGAGCATCCAACTCAAACTCTGGTGAGTGTTCTCCCTTCCCCCCCACAAAGCATAGGGGGGGCGTTTGGCCAGTTGTTACAAGGCATGGTTGACCGTCACGCACGATGCGTGGTTTCTTCAGACGGTGAGGGCTTCCATATAGAGTTCATAGGGGACCCAGTGCAACGAGTCCCTCCACGCCCCATTCATTTTTCGATGCAAGATGCAGCCCTTGTGGACGAGGAAGTGGCATCCCTGCTCCACAAAGGTGCCATCTCGCTTACTTCTCCCCACCCTTGTGGTTCTCAGCAGCATATTAGCGAATTCAACAGATGGCTGGTTTACCGCCATTTCAAAATGGCGGGGATTCACCTCCTTCGGGGTGTCCTCCGCCCTCTCGATTGGATGGTCCGCTTAGACCTCAAGGACGCCTATCTGGTGATCCCGGTTTTTCCACCGCACCGCCGTTTTCTGCAGTTCGCATGGTGCTACCGGTTTTACGAGTTCGCCGCTCTTCCTTTCAGGCTCTCTTCCGCACCCTGGTGCTTTACCAAGGTGCTCAAGCCGGTGGTGGAATTCCTGAGAGCGCGGCATCAGATTGATTGTTTATCTCGATGACCTCCTCTTGATGGCGTCCTGTCCCCGTCTTCAGACGGAACAATTTCAGATGACAGTGACTCTTCTCCAGGATCTCGGCTTCGTGATCAATGAGAAAAAGTCACTTTTACAGCCGGTACAGTCCGTTACCTTCTTGGGGTTCGTCATCGACTCCAGATCCTCCACCCTCAGTCTACCAGCCAGAAAGGTTGCAAAAATTCGCCACGGGTTGCGTCGGGTTCTGGCCAGGCAGCAGGTGTCCCTGCGACAGTTGGCCCGAGTGGTGGGGCTACTGTCAGCCTCTATTTAAGCCATCTTTCACGGCCCGCTCCACTACAGGGCCTTCCAACGCCTCAAGGCATACCTTGTCCAGAAAGGGTATCCGTACTCTTACAAGGTCGCCTTGTCCGACGAAGCGAGGAGCCAGAGCCAATGGTGGTTATCCCATATGGAGGCCTGGAACGGCAGAGCGATCTTCGGGTCGGTACCGGATCTGGTTATCGAGTCAGATGCCAGCAGGCTCGGCTGGGGTGCACGGTGCGGAGATCTCTCCACAGGAGGTTTGTGGTCTCCCGAAGAACAGAGATTACATATGAAATGTCTCAAACTCCTGGCAGGCTCATTCGCCATGCGGTGCTGGACGAGAGATTCTGTGCAGTTGTGCATACTCTTAAAAATGGACAACATCTCGGCAGCCCGCTACATAAATCATCTAGGGGGCACCAGGTCGAAAGCCCTCTCAGACCTAGCGGCGAGCTTCTGGCAATATTGCCTAGACAGCCAGGTTTCAGTCACAGCGGAATACCTGCCGGGTCGGGACAATGTGGAAGCGGATTTTCAGTCCCGCCAATTCCGAGACTCCAGTCTCTGGAAGCTGAACCAGGCAGTTTGTGCGTCTCTCCACAACCTTTGGGGTCCTTTCACGGTGGACTTATTTGCGTCCAGACTAGACCACCAACTTCTGAGGTTTTTCAGCTGGAGGCCTGTACCCTGGCGGTAGCCACAGATGCATTCCTCCAGGATTGGAGCAGGGAGCAGGGCTATGCGTTCCCGCCCTTTGCGATGATCACCTGGACGACCGCTCAAGTCCGCAGGCAGTTGGCGGAGCTAGTCCTAATCACCCCTCTGTGGAGTTCTCAAGTGTGGTTTCCAGTTCTTCTGGAACTTTCTTGGGATTTTCCAATCCTAATCCCCTGATTTCCGAATCTTCTCACGAGTATGGATGGCACACCACATCCTCTAGTGTCCACGAACTCACTGTGGCTCATGGCGTGGAGGATTTCAGGGGTAGATAGCAAGCCCCGGGCCTTTCGCGAGCGGCTGAGGATCTCATCTCCAAAGTCTGGGCGGACAGTACTGTTAAGAGATACAAGTCTGCGTGGGGCAGATGGTCCCGTTGGTGTTTGCAAAGGGGTTTCGATTCCTTGGTCACAGACGTGGTCCACGTTGTGAATTTCTTGGCGCAACTTGCGTCGGACAGAATGGCCTATCGTTCTATTAACACCTTTAGGTCAGCAATCTCCTCTGGTCATGTCCCGGTTAGTGGCTCCCCTTTGGGGGGAGCATCCCTTGGTTTGCAGACTTTTGCGTGGTATTTGTCTCTTTACCGCCGGAACCACGGTATTCTGCATTATGGTATGTTAACCAGGTTTTGAATCTTTTCCTTTCTTGGCAACCTAATAGGTTTCTCTCCCGAAAGGAGCTGTCGGCAAAGCTAGCAATGCTTTTGTGCCTGGTGTCTTGCCGACAGGTGTCTGATGTGCGAGCCCTGGATATTTCTGGCCAGGTGTTCACTCCGGATGGGGTGACGTTTACTCTGCTCCGGCGTACTAAGCGCCACACCAGAGTTATTTCTTATCCAGAGTTTCCTGACTCTCCGAAACTTTCTGTAGTTTGTTGCCTCAAAGCGTATGAAGAAATGACGGAGGAATACCGCCCTCCGGGAGAACGCCAACTCCTCATTACGCTCCGGAAACCCTTTAAAGCAGTTTCCTCACCCACCATTGCCAGATGGGTTCGTTGGGTGATGCAAGAAGCGGGCATCAGTCTCCACCACTTTGGGGCGCACTCTCCAAGAGGAGCCATGGCTTCTAAAGCATTTGGCTTGGGTGCCAGCTTAGAGGATATCCTCAATGCGGCGGATTGGTCCTCGGACTCCACCTTCAAGCGCTTTTATTTCAAGCCAATTCTTAATATGGCTCATTTGGTTGTGGGCAGGTTTTAAACAAGCATAATCCTCACCTCCAGTCCGGACATAGAATGAAAAATTTCCTAGCCAACGTAATGGAAAGTTTCAATTCTATTAAGGACTCGGAGGCGAGGATTATCCCGGCCAGTGCTCCTAGAGGAGATCCTTCCCCGTAATGCAGTAAGTACTTGTTTTTCCTTCAGTTCTATATGTGAAGGTTTGAGTACTGTTCCTGTTCTGATAGGATATGCTGAGATTTGGTACTGCTTCTGTGTTACTATGCAATGCTTGCATCATAACTGGGCTCGTCTCTTCCTCCAGTAATAAGTCCTTGTAGGTTCTGATGCCCACAAACAGGACACCTGAAGAGGAGGATTGGGCTGTCTTCGCGCTCCGAAAGAGGAGGAGAGGACACTAACAAAGGACTATATGGTTCCAGGAATGCCCTGATTGGACATTGGCCCCCTCTTGGATTGGTTGTTTCACATGTTTCGTTTGACTACTTTTTTCCCTATGGATCATGGAAAACGTAGTCATTTAATTTCTTTCAATGCTGCTATGTCAATAAAGTGAAGAAAGAAGGCATATTCCTCGCCTCCGAGTCCTTAATAGAATTGAAACTTTCCGTTACGTTAGCTAGGAAAGTTTATTACCCTACTTAAAGACTACCTCACCATGACAGGTTTTATCAAAAATACACTGGGGGATTTCCAGGAGAGTACATCGTGACTGTAAGTACCAAGAGTCTATCCATAACACCAAACACTACTGACTGGACACAGCCACTGTCCAACACTACTACACGCCACATATGGTAATGTAAAGTGCTCCTCAACCATGGACTCTGGTGTAATTCATATGGAGTACGCGGGAACACCCACGCGTGGTGCTAACCATTATCGTAAAATGAGGTGTGTAGAAACGCACCTTTGATAGGCAGTACTTAAGCTGCGCTTAAGCACTTCCACCTGTGCCTTCCAGATCAAACGAGTCCCGTTAAAGTGTGATGTTCGGAGAACTGTAAAATACAAATCAGACTCAAAACCAATGCGCTCAAAAGCGGTGACAACCATCATCCTATCAATCAGACCCACCAACCATTTGTGTGCCTTTGCATACTATAAATGTCATAGTAGAAGCATGCTCGGTCTGCTAGTTTGGAACACGCTGGTGCGAATCACGCAACGGTCACCGTGAGTATGGGAGAAGCGCACTCATATCCCCACACAGGTACACACTCCGAGCCTAACCGTTCTGTGCGAAATGCCAATCAAGTACACGTAGCATAGTCCGTGTACAAACGGACGTTCCTTTTAGCCACCCCTCTATGGACAACAGTTAATATGTGATGTGTGTGAGCGTCTGCAAGAAGAACGTGCGCTCTATTGTAATGCCGCCCGGGATCGAAAGCTTGAAGTGAGAACTGCCAATAGTGTGAATACTATCCAAGTTAAAATTGCACCATGCGACTACGGCGTGTAATAGAAGTGCATCGAGTGAAAACATCACCATCGATAAGGCCCATAACAAACGTAATGAAAACATACTATGGAGTTCATACAGATTCACCGTAACTGAACTCTGAGCCGAACCGGTCGCACTTAAATCCATCAAGTAAGTCAATAATAGAATGTAAGACGTGTATATCAAACACCAACATGTGTTAGATATCTCAACATCGAGTGAATGCACTTTCTATTTAGCCAACAAACTATGTCAACCATTCATCTCCGGAGTCTGCAACCTATGCCTCGTGCAGCCAGGGAAGACCCAGCAACCAGTGCTTGTTTAACTCCCCAAGTATCCTCAGCAACTAGAACTCTAATCGAGGCCGCCATTTTGTGCTTTTGTTAAGCACACATCACGTTTACACCGCCCCCTCATCTACATGTGGAGTGCAGGACTATCCTTTTGATGTGTATAAGGGAAAGTAAATCCCTGGGTGTACACAATGTATCATAACAAGAGCATCTGGCTGCCTATGCCAACCCTAGAATACACTGTAATGGATTTATTGCCAACCAGTAATTACAACCTTAGAGTCAGGCTGTCTAGTTTCCGCCATAGATTGTACATCATTAAATTGATCACAATTCTTCATCTAGAACATTGAAAAACAAAGATTACAAAGGTCATGATTCAGGCACTAGGAGAGTGCCGTGATGTTGGTAAAAGAGGTACCAAAGCTTCCAGTGTTGAATAATCACAGAAGGGTCCAGAAGTAAATCAAAAAGGTACATAGCATTAGTTGGTAAGATGTGCAATATAAACATCTGCATTGCAAAAGTGCATGGCACTGCACACTTACCTGAAAACCAGACTTTTGAGCTAACCTCTGGATAATCTGCAAGTGCAACATTGTTCGTCACTGTGATACGTGCCACTGGAACATTGTTTAACTGTAAGATGTGGGGTTTGCTAAGGATACAGGACCGTTGATCACGTTTGGTTACAAACTTTCTGCTGAGCATTCATGGTTACATGGACATTTTTTGGATAGTCACATGTGTCTTATCTGCCCGTGCATAGTCAGATAACAGAGTGAAGAATAAACAGTTTGGTATTTGCTGTGCTTGTGATGTGGGCAAGAAAAAAGTTAATTACTTTTGGTGACGCTCTTTCTGGTGGAAACTCAAACTGCGGAATCCTCACATTAGAATAGTCCCCAAGCAGCAGATTAGACCTGGAAAACTTTCACCAGCAATGCTCCAACGCACAGTTAGGTGGCACTGTACAGCTCCAAGTTGACTCAGATTCGTCATGAAGTAACAGTCGTATGTAAGAGACTCCACTGCACGCTGACACCCATTTCTTTCTGGTCTCTTTCTGCACCATGAGATGCGGGAACTTGAACAATTGGCAGCACCAGTATGTTACCTTGGACTTTTTTTGTTGTTTTTTTTTTAATGTTAAGCAGACCTCGAAAATCTACCTGCCCACTCTCTATGGCGAGTACGATTTTAATAGGGTGAACTATTTCTAGGACATATTGGTCCATAATGGCAAGAGCTAGAGCAAAGAACAGGTGCTCTCTTGATTGTAAAAGTGACTGAGCAATAAAGCTGCTTTCAAATCTTTCTCGTCACATTTGCTGTGCATGCAAAGACACAAGTCAAATGTCAGCTCATGTCTTCTTACAAATGTATGCTTTTTTGTATCCTGTAAATAGTCAGGTGTATTTTTGAAGTGCACTATGACCCACAAGGGTATCCTGTCGCTGAACAGGTGTGTGCGCCTAGCCCTGCCTATGATAGGCTGGCTATTTGAAAAGCCAGGTCTTCTTCTTCCTGCTAAGTTCAAGTACAGAGGAGGCTTTGATGTGGAGTAGGACGCCAATCCACGCTTTAGGAGCAGTGTGAGAAAACACCATTCCTCCTGATCTGTTGCTGTGTATAAGTAGAAGTTCCGAGAGCGAAGGTATCTAAGTGGAAGATGATGAGACTCTTTAGGTAGGTGGGGCCATAAAGGTGGGGTGTGTGTGTGTGTGTGTGTATGTATATATATATATATATATATATATATATATATATATATATATATTGCAAAGATTACTCCTTCCACCTCTACCACGGCAGCGAAGAAAGAGATACGAACCACTTTGTCTTCTCAGGCAAGATGTTTTATTCCATACCCAGCAGCATACGACAGATGACGCGTTTCGGGCTCAAGCGCCCTTGTTCACATAAAGGCTGCAATTGATTTCGCCATTTTTAAACAACATGCCCTTCCCACAATAGTCACATGATACAAAACTTAATGAATGACATGGAAAACAGACTTCGTAAACATACCCCACGTAATGAATACATAGCGGTCAATGTAAAAATTCCTGGATAAATCCAATTTGTTATAAACAATTCATTCATTATGACTGCATAAATACATGCTATCATTAACAGATTTGTGACTTCGGAAGGCAATGTGCAAAAATAATGTTTGTTCGTGTTTTTAAAGTGCATAGCAGAACTAATTGAAGAATTAATATTTCAAATCATTTATGTGCAAATTAATGTGATATTAAGTATAAAAAATATTGGTTACATAGAATGACCACACAGATAGAAAAAAATATATACTATATATACTATGTACATATAAACACACTCTATATACAAATATACGTTTATCAGCAATCTACACCTGGCTAAGGCACCATTCTGAATATACTATGTATTAATACATGGTGGCGTCAGCTTCTATTTGGAACACTTTCTTAATCTTTTCAAATTCAGATCGTATCTGAATTTGATTATATTTTTAGAAACAAACAGAAGAACGGTAATATCAAAGATATAGATATATATATATATATATATATATATATATATATATATATATATATATATATATATATATATATATATATATATATTGGTGTAATGAGATTTCTGTCCGGAAAGTTGAAAACGAGTCTGGCTGCCAAGTTCTGTATGGTTCGTAGTCTTTGGATGGTTTGTAGTCTTCTAGTGAGTTGCATGGTGACTCCAGTGTGGGGGTGCTTCCATAGTCCAACTTGCTGGAGACTAGAGCTTGAGTGACAGCTTTCTAGTGTTGCTTGGGAGCCATTTGAAGTTTGTCGGCATCTTCAGGGTGTGAAAGCAGGGAGAACTGACAATTCGGCTGGATTACCATGGCGAGGTGTTCTTCTCGAAGATCACTACTTCCATCTGGTCAGTGTTAAGCTTGAGACAGTTGGATTTCATCTAGTTAGCGAGTTCGGTCATGCATGCAGTGAACTTGATTCTTGTGTTGGAGTCTTGTCCGAGAGAGAGAGTATGAGGTGCATCGTTGGCATAGGAGAGGAAGTTGATGTACATGTGGATGACTTTGGCCAGAGGGATCTTGTACAAGTTAAAGAGGGTGCAGCTGAGCGATGAACACTGAGGCGCTCCACAGATGAGTTTGCAGGCTTCCAAGGAGTAAGGCACCTGGTCGACAGCGTGTGTTCTATCAGTTAAGCAGCAGATCCAGCAGAGAGCAGGTCCTTGTTGCAAATCTTGTAAAGGCACCTGGTGGATTGTGAGACCATGTCAAATGCTGCAGAGATCCAAGAGAATGAGGACAGTTATCTCCTCTGTCAAGGATCATTCAGATGACGTCTATGGCAACGATAAGCGGTTTCTATACTGTGGTTGGACCTGTAAGATTGCCATTTACCCTTCTTTCTCGGTCTTCAAAGGTAAGCGCATTTTGTGAAGTGAACTGTCTGACAATCGTGTTGGGGTGCAGGGAGTGTGAAAAGAAAGATTGTAGGATTTCAGTTTTTTCCTAACATATGTAAATGAACTATACACATTTCAAACTAAGTCAGCAATTTTGGTTTGTAATTCTGTAGTGTGATGGAAACAAAAAAATAATAGGATCAAAACAAAAGAACACTGCTTGGTGATGTGTAAATGATAAATACTAGCTGAAACCCTACTTTGACACATCATTTGTACGCTACATAGTTTGCTCAATAAAACTGCATGTCAGTGGGAAATTTTGTGGCCATTGCAATAGAAAATGCAAGGTCTGTAAATAACAGTGTGCTACCACATCATGCTTTAGTAATATATTTATTTAAAGTGAGAGTTTTCAAACTAACTGAGAAACATTCCTGTTCCCACCGTGATGACAATGGTATTAGTGAACTAAGAGCCAAATCAGGCCATTTATACCCTGTATGTGGATTAAACAATTTCTTACACATGCAGCAAATGTTTAATCTATTAAATCAAACAAAAAAAAAAAAAAAAAAAAAAAGAGTTTTTTGTACAGCAGACATGCTGAACTCACCAATTTTAAGCTGCTCTCATACAGGATAATGATTAAAAAACAGACTTTGCCCATGATCACACAATTTAAGACCAGCCAAGCGCATTATAGTTAGGTCTAGCAGATTACTTAAGTCACTAGAATGCAGGTCTAGGAATTTATGATTTTTCGAGCCCTCAAGAAGCAACTTCACAGAACAGGGAGGCGGAAGGGCAGTGAGGAACCTGCGGTTAGATAAGATTATCTGCCAGAAATGTTTTGCCCAAGGGAAGTAACTTTTTCTTATGGATATTTCCAACCGCAGATACCTCCCCTTAGAATAGATACCAAGACAGTAACCCTTCAAGTGGAGGCTCTGTGGAGTGGACTCAGGTTAAATAGTCTTGCAGGGTCAAGCGGGCAAATTATCCTTCACACCAGACCTGGATGTCAAGGCAATAATGCCTCGTAAACATTTGCACAGATATCCACATCTCAGTCTGGCAGATATCAAACTGACAATCTGCGTGGCAACACAGTGGTTGCAGCGTTAGTCATGGGGGAATGGGCTCTCAGACCTTCCGGCAACTATTTCTTAGCAAGTGCATAGCAGATCTTGATGCAGAGAACTATCCTGCTCAAAAAAGTCCTCTTCTACACAACCTTCGCCACCCAGGAGAACCCCACAAAAAGGTAATCATCCACACAGTATTCCTAGGTGCACCCAGTATAAAAGCTCCAAGCCCTTTTGGGGTCCGCTGATTGAGCCTTTCCTCCTATCATGAGGGTGAGAAGGGGCAAAGAACATTGGCAGGGTGATTGATAACCAAGGTGGAAAGGAGTCACATGTATGCAAGAAGGCTGGCAGAGTACGAAGCATAAGTTAGTCTTACCTGATCTTTCTCAGACCTCAGAGTGGGAAGGAGTAGGAGTTCAGAGTTTCATTCCATCTGAAACGCATTGTTTTAGCGTAAACGCTGTGCAAAATGTTTCACACTGCGCTCTCTTAGACAGAGAGGAAAAGATTTAGCTAGGGTTCTCCTCACTGCCAGAAAATGCCCTGCGGCACCTCAGGGAGTAACCGCCATTTGTGGTCAGCTAGATGCAGTCTGCTGAACTCATCTGCTTTGCCATTCAAAGGCCCTGGCAGGTGGTTCACAATTAGGAAGGTGCCCGGATACTCTAACCAACCTCAGAAGCGCAGAGCTTTCGGCACAGATTGAGGCCCCAGTACCACATTCCACTCTGCATGCTATACTACTACATGGCAGTGGTGTCATCTGAAAACCTGCTCGAGCCTCTGGTTTATCAACAGTAGGAAGGCCTTTAAGGCCAGGGGAATGCCCCTTAATTCCAGCAAGTTGAAACAGAGTTGGGCTTCAATTGGAGACCAGAGCCCTCTGATCTCCATCCCCCACCCAAATGACCCGCCAAATCCAGCAGTGGGTTGACTCCAACTGCAGAAGAGTACCCCCACTGCAGTCTCCTTCAAGATCTAAAGGTCATCCAATAGGCTTATTTGGTTCTGGGGCATCTGAACTTTAGATTCTGTTTCAGAGCTCACATGTGCCACCTGTCGTAGTCTACAAAAAGGATGCAAAAACCAAAATGGCCAAGAAGCCTCAAATACTATCACCAAGATTCAGGACCAAGACTGAAATATATGATCATAGACCGAATGACCTGGAGTCATTGCAACGGATTGAAGGCCCTGAACTATACAGTATCCTTAATAGCCACAAAGCAAGGAAGAGTCTGGATAGAAATCAGGTGAGACTTCAACTCGCCGATAGTGAACCAAAATAATGTCAGGAGGTTCAATGATATCAGGAGGTTTGCCGTAGTCTGAAGGTGTTCTATGACTGACTGTGTCAAGCCCACTTTCACTAACCAGTCCTTGAGGTACATGAAAACTGGTATCTTCTAGCTCCAAAGTTGGGCAGCGACCAATACCATCACTTTTAGGAGTAACTAGTGAGGTCAAAGGGAAGCAGAGCAAACTAAAAATGCTCCTGGCCTACCCTGAACTGAAGGAATCATCGGAGGGACTGAAAGAGACCGGTATGAAGCAATACAGGTCCTGCAAATCCAAGGACACCATCCAGTTGCTTGGGTCAAGGGCAGTCAAGATCTAGGTCAAAGTTAACATTGCACATGTCTTCTGCACAAAGGCATTCAAAAAGGTCGAAAGTCTATGGTGTGCCAGAAGCCCCAATCCTTCTGCAGAAGGAAATATCAATAGTACCAACCCTACCCAATTAGAGACCAGAACTTTCTCATTAACTCTTTTGGAAAGAAAAACTCACCTCTTGCAATAGTATAGACAGATGTTCCTCTGAGATTTTCTCCGACTGCTATGGTTGACAGAACAGAAAGGGAATGGCATAGTCGTGCTGAATAATTTGAAAAACCCATCTGTTGAAGGTGGTGAATCGCCACCCTGGGGGAAAATGCTGGATGCTTACTCCCACAGGATGGTTGTGTGCCACTGATGAACAGCTAAAGCAGCCTGGTGACTGTTGCCGCGGGAAAGGGGAACTGGAAGAACTGATGAGATATTAGACCTGCACAATGCCTGCTGCTTGATCCTCATTCCCACCCCTTAGAAGCATTTGGGTGACTGGAGCACCGGCTTGGGAGACAGAAGCTGCCTACACACCAGCTCTTTTGATTAGCCTTGGAATTCCCAAGGCTAATCAAAAGAGCTGGTGTGTAGGCAGCTCTTTTGGAGCTGCCTACACACCAGCTCCAGAAACTGTTTGGCAGGGGTTTCAAAACACTGAAAGCATTCTGTGGTGCTACTTTCTTTGAAACAATCCAAGGCAGAATCGGTTTTATTTGCTGAACAGATAGACGTGAGCCGTGGAAAAGCATATCCAAGAGAGCAGCTTGTACATCTCCAGAAAATAGTGTGGAGTGGATCCAAGAATGCAGCGGAGCACCACACTGGTGGCAACTACCCTTTCCAAACCATCAGTATTATTAAGGCCAGAATTATTCATGAATCTGGCTGCACCCTACCCATTCTTAATGGTTTCAGCCAGTGAGGCACTAAGGAGTCTGGGGCCAACAACAATATCTTGAAGGCCATGTCCCAAATATCATTTGTATTTCAGACCAATAAGCAGACTGCAGTGATCAATCGCAATGCCAGGCTAGCAGAAGTGAGGGAGGCACACTCATGTATTAGACACAGAGGAAGGTGAATATGATCCTTCAGGTTGACAGAAAACTGCTTCCATTGTTGTCTCACGTGCCAGTGAAACCTCCACATCCTGAGCCATGCCAGAGGGACTACAAATATGCGAGGCGCCATGAATCCAGCTGACAGAGGGACCTCAATGTTTAGTTTTAACGCTAAAATGGGGATGGTCGTCATATTGATTACTGTTTCGCTGACGTATTTGTTTAGAAATCTCAGATCAAGAATGAGTTGTAAGCCACCCTCATGAAGGGAACAATAAAGTATATAGAGAGGCAAAGAAGCCCTCTCAGGTGAAGATAAACATTCGTTTTTTTCCTTCAACAGCAGAAACACAACCTCCTCCAGTAGGACATTTGCATTTAAGGAACAAGGTATTAGGGGGAATTGATGAAATTCTTGTAGAATATAGCAGGAACTTGGGCTCAGCAGGACCCATTGAGTCGAATTCTTCCAGCTTCTGAAAAGGGAGCTTCACAGGTACTGACAGGAAAGTGAAACTTGCAAGGCAGCAAGTGTTAAAAGTTTCATATTTGAAGCAGAGTATGAAGAAGAGGTAGTCCGAGTTTAATTCCTCTACACAAGCCCCGGCATGGGCAGAAAGAAAATTCTATGGGATCAGATGAGGTGGCTGCTGACTCAGTCAATAAGCCTTTTTAACTGGAGAAGTAATCTGCAAAACCCAGATCACAGAGCAGTTTTGTTTAAAGCGCTCAAAAGAGTGGTCAGCTAATTTGCACCAGAAAGGCACTCCACATCAGAGGACATTAACATCTACGGTGGCTGGACATCCCTTGAGTATCCAATATCAAGGTAGTTGGCGTTCATCATTCTGAAGGCCTAACTTGTACACATGTATATGCGGATTCCTTGGAAGGGCAAGGTGTGGAGATAATTACCTTCTGCTGCAGACAATGCCTGGACCACTTGGGTCTCAGGTGAAAGATGCTTGGAGAAGAAAGAGTCAGAAGGGGCTAATTTAAAGCCACCTGTGCAATCTCTGCTACAGAACACGGCTTTTCTCAAGGTTTCTTAAACACAGGCACCGAATTATTGAAGGGAAAGAGACTTCACGATTGCTTGATTGACAGGCTTTCAGTAAAGAGACTGAATTCAAGCTTGTCAGTATGTATAGGTATTTCAAACACTGATATGTATCACAAATGGGACGTTAGAATGGTCTATCAATGAAGGCTGTGCATGGAACCGATCCCCCCCTCACATTCCCACCCAATCCCTCTCCCCCTGGAGAGGTGTTCAGAGGAGGAGGGTCATTTTCAGCTTTGCTGTTATAATTTGCATCTCTAATTGAAAACCCTTCAATGCAAAAGCGTCGGGGTAAGACCTGAATAGATTTGCCATATGTGGCATCTCAGATTCAAGCAAGCACGCAGAGTGATTATGCACTTTCTAGAAGATGAAGTCCATCATGGCATCAGAGCTATTCAGACCAGAGCCAAGAATGGTGTTGCAGTTGAAGCCATCCATTTAGCTGGTACAGGTGCTTTTGACATGAGTGCCGCTATAGAAACAGGATGAGAAGCTGTGGGAGTCTGTGTCACAACCACCTAAGCTGAAACTGCTTCAATCAATGTAAAAATGATTTTGCCACTTGCAATTCCTAAGCGACCATACCACCCTATCCCGTATGTAGAACCTCAGCAGTCTCCTCCTTTAAAAAGCAACAGGATTGGTTTGTTGACATTGGCTGTAGTGCATTTTTTAGCGGGTAGAGGCACAGTGGGGGTAGGAAGCCTCAAATTTCTAAAGTCAACTTAATTCTCTTACTTCTAGTTCATGGTTTGTCATTGTTAATGGGTGTGTAGATCTTTATGCTACGCCATGCATATCTGACGCCAGCCCAAACCAACAGCATTCCCCCCCTCCCCAAGCAGATGCTAAGTGCCCTAGATGCCACATTCTTGACGAGAATCTACAACACACGAGTTGGTCTTGCCCATTCTTAAATCACTATTGGGTAAAGATAGACAAACTTCTCCCTCAGATCACGGAGCTTCACAATGTCCATGCACGAAAGGCATGCTCACTCTATTTTTAAGCAACGCAAGCCCCACAAAATAAGCTCACGCTTCGCCTCTCTGGCACTTCTCCTTGCCAAGCGCACTCTTAACTTAAACGGTCATTAACCCAGAAGCCCCGTCCCCCATGCATGCACTCACCCACCCACCCCTGCTGGGGGACTGGTATGGTGCGGTCTGAAGATGGGTCGCATCAGAGAAGGATGCCCTCCACAACGAGGAGGTGCGTGGTGAGCGCAAAAGACCCATACCCCCAATGGCCACTCTGTTCTCGGAGTTTGTGCAATGTACAAGTAATGAATGACCTTCCCTTATGAAGCCTTACAAGATAATGTCCTATTCACTTATTTTAACTCCTGTCCGCCCACACACAGGCATCAAAGGTTGTACTGTGGCTTCTAACTAAGCAGATCGCGCTCATACTGCTTCCATTTCCCTCCTTCCATAGATATCCTTGACAAAACAAATCCCGCTGCGCCCTTTTAAATGTTCTCCCTATTACACAGTTTTTCCACTTCCACCCATTGTTCGACGCTTAGACAAGTGCATTTGAGATTATGAAGGTGCACTTTATACACATGATTATTCATAATGTATTTACACACTGGATTCACGTGTTCTAAATATGTGTTTACTCTTCTTTTCTTTTGCCCTGCAATGACTTAGCACGAGGAAGTGTATGTTACTTGTCATATTGTCGATTGTACCCATTTCTTTAAAATCGGATTTAATAAAAAATAAAAAAAAAACAGGTGTGGGGATTCTGGAGCAAGAGAACAGAAAAGGGATAAGGGTGGGCCAAATTCGCAAATTTCATCTAATAAAATGTGAGTGGAGATAAAGAGATGAAAGAATACTACAAGTCACTTATACCAACTGCAACATTCAAAAATGTGATGCAGTGATGATCACCACCACAAGGAGTTTAAACTTTCTCTTTGGCCTGCCAACAGCGCACTGTTAATGCCCCAGCAGTGGTGGCCTGAAACAGCGCACTGTTCATACTCGAACAGTGGCCTCCTCTGGTCTAGCAATGCTCAGAATTTCCCACCAGAGGTAGTGCTGGTGAGTTGGCATCCCCTTAAAACAGTGCTTTTTAGGACAAAGGAGGATCCGAGGGAAAATTGTCACAAATGTGATGCAAACAAGCAGAAAATGGTGTGCTCAATGAGCTTCACTAATATACACAAGCCTTGAGCAAAGCCCAGGCCCTATCAGCCAAACGGGGCCAAAAAAAAAAACCTGTTTGCTGGGTCTCAAACTTCACAATTTTGAAATATGTTAAACTCAAAAGACTAATTGTACAATCAAGAATAATAATTTTAAAAAAATAGTAAGATGACCTAACAGAGCTTGTTGCGGTTTCAGTAGAAATAACCAGTCACAAAAAGTTCCAATATTTGTCAACTGGTGTACAAATGTATATACCTGTTCTTTATTACAAGGCATATGATTCTCCATTACTTATTCACTAATGCGCTGCATGTTTGCCTTTCTGGAAGCCCCTCCAACCCTCATGGCCTTCAGCTCAAGTTGGCCCCTTCATCCCTAACCTTCAGAGAAGATCTCAAGGCGACAAGTTCCACTTCCAATTCGGAAGCATGCTCCAAACTACTCCATTAAATTTAACAATAACTTACCTGTCTAGGATTCTTGCCCTGAGCTCATAAAATGTGTACCCCACTGCCTTCAGCAAACATCCAGCCAGTTGTAAACCACACACATATATATGCCATATATACATGTACAGAGCTCTGCTCCCCTCAGTTATTTGGTCAGCCCTACGTAAACGAAACCCAATAAAATAAACTGAAAATGTTTATCACATCACTCAACTCAACCACATACTTCAGAATTTAAACTGCTAGCATCAGAACTTGACATGGTGTTCATATAGAGAAGGAAATGTGACCAGCTGCATTTGTCCCACCTGTGGGAGTTGGAGACTCGTATTTTCATGGTTGCAGGCTCTCAATTTGTAGACTTGGGTAGACTATAGAGGACCCCTTCAACTGAGAAGTGAAAGGGGTGGCAGAGAAAAGGATTGGAGAGGTGTCTGTAAAAGAACTATACGGTTTAGGCATTTGGTACAGACCCATTACTCAAGAAACCACAGAAGGGAACCCCATAAGTGCTTAGCCCATCTCTCTGTACCTACCCAAGGGGAACCACCATATGGTGTTAGGACTCTCACCACATGAACTCCAAGTGGCATGCCTCATCATAGAGTCTTCGTCCAGATAGCTAGTGTTTTTGGACGGGCTCAACCTTGGTAACCAAGAGACCTCTTTGATGTTGATGGGGTATCCTAGAATTAAAATCATTCATGTTGTCCTAAAGGCGCTTATTATTATTAAAAGGCACCCTGACCAGGTTAAAAACAGGTGAACACAAATTTTCCTTTGTGTACCCACCATTTCTGGGTCAACATGTTTTAGCAATTACGCCAACGCCTCTCATGGCTAACTGGCTTTCGTCCGGTCCTCGCAGGGATCCAGTCAGTATATTAAACATGGTGTGCATTCAATTGTGGAAAACTCTTTCACCCTATGCAAACATGCCATACAAACAAACACATTTCGTCTATTTATTTGCATTCTTATATTGGTCTGAGAAGATAAAGATAATTAACCAGGTAAAACAGAATATATGTTTATATGTATCTCCTGTTATCTTAAAGTGTTCTCTGTGACCATTGCACAGCAGGCAGGACAAGTGTGCAACCAATACAAAGCATCGAGGCTATTTTGCAATATGAGCATATTCTGCATGCACTAGATCACAGAGCACTTAACGCAGTGAAAAAGATGTTCGTTATTTAAACAGCTTTCAAGAGGAAACAACACCTTCAGTCACAACCAAATACATTGTTTGCGTATATTGGAGGAAAACAAAAAGGGACTAACATTAAAGTATGGGGCATGGCACGGGAGAGAGGCTTACAGGCGTGTTAAATCAAGCAGCTATATAGTTTCAAGCACAGTCCACAAGATGGCAGTAACCCTACACGACTAACTAAAACAAGCATTTACAATGCAATGGTCTCGGCAATATTATAGGTAGAGCTATTGGTATTGCTCATTATTTTTTTTATCATTTTTGTATCCCTAAATAAATGGCATTGTCATTTCTATTGGCATTAGCTTTTTTTTGCATATGTGATACCTATTGCATTAGCAGAGAGAGAGTGAGGTAGTGAGATAGAGTGAGGTAGATAGAGAGTGAGGTAGTGAGATAGAGAGAGTGAGGTAGTGAAAGAGTGAGGTAGTGAGGGAGAGGGATGTTGTGAGGTAGTGATATATAAGCATAGAGTGATGAGCCTGAGTCAGGAGGTAGATAGTGAAGTCTTCCCAACAGTAAACATTTTGATGTGGGGGCATGTAACAGCAGTCCGGTAATTGATGGGGGCACAGTGTCCTTTTAATGATTTTAGAGGCAAAACATTGTTGGGGCCCCTTGTATCAAACAAACTTGATTTTTAGTACCCATTCAATCCCACATGATGCTAAACAATACTAAATTAAATGTTAAATTTCAAAAAGGTCAAATAAAAACAGTTGACATATGTCTTGCCTGTCACCCAAGAATCCTTAAGATGGCACTGGTTTTCCGCAGTAAGAGTTACGTAACAGTAGGTTGTGAGGTTAAATAGAGAAGTAAAATAGACAGAGGTCAAATAGAGAGATGGTTCGGTTTTTACAGGGGGGGGGGCTCTTGGAAGGTGGGGCCCCTGTGCACATGCCAGCTTTGCCCATGCCTCAAAACTTATCTGAGGGGGCATGGCCCCTAGGAGAGTTATGAATGATATGGATTCATACCAGTGGAGGGCATCCCCCCGACCAACCAAACAAATAAAACGTCACCCTCATTATATTCAGGGCACCGGCCATCTCCTCACCATGCTCTGATTACCCTGGGAGGAGGTCGGAAGAGTCCATGATGTTGGCCCAACTTTAGGCTCAAGATGATTCAAGCATGTCCCTTCATCAGAGATCACTGGGTGCCCTTGGATTTCGTCTGTGCTCACAGAAATTTACAGCATAAAGAAAAGGGTGGGGTAAGAGAGACACCCCCTGTAGTAGGCGAGCTATGCTGTCAGGCACGGTCCTTGGCATGCAGAGGAGATGCGGTCTTCCTGCTGTTGGCCAAAATTGTCCCCTGTCGACTCAGGGTTTCAGTTCACCTTTTGGGGGATTCTGCCAATATTCCTTTTAATAGGAATATGCGAGACAAGAAATTGTTTTATAGAGTTACGTACCTCAACAGCTACATTTTAAAATAACATCTGTAACAAAGACTGGAGTACTAGAAATGTGTGTCTCTGGAATACTCGTAAGGTTATTCAAATCAATTGTTAAGCCAAGGGCCAATGCAGACAACAGAATTTGTGTGAATCCGACTCAGGACGCCGCATAAAAGGAGAGGTTAAGTGGATTGGAAACCACCTCCGTCAGAATTGATATTTTAGAGGCATTACAATTTATATGGACATGGCGGCGATTTTTAAGAGGTTTTTTTATTATCTTTCTTTTTAAAAAAAATATATTTCCTAAAGTTTTTCGCGGGATCGAGAGTTCTCGGCGTATGCACGTCTGACCCACTCCCCCCAAATTGAAGCTCCTTGGCAAATAACTTAAGCCTCACTTCCTATGCCTTTGAAAAACGAGAGCGCTTAAAAACTGCCTAAATACGTCTAAAAACGTAATACCACGCCATAAAAGAACTTGGCATTCTCATGCCAGAGCAGACGGACTGGGGTGCCAATCTGTAGGATGCGTCTATTAGTGAAGGGGTCCGCCGTGGGCACTATAGCGCCTTCTGTCTGGTACTCTCTATGCTGTGGTCTGTGCTTAAGTGAAAACGGGAGCTGGGAGGGGTGTGGGTTTCGGCCCAGCACACCGTGTGCGCCTCCTCGTGTTTAGGTTGCCTTCCGTTGTGTACACGCAGCCAGGGCGCTCGGTGTCAGTCGGGAGTCTGATCACAAATTCATAACCCGCCACGGATTCATCCGCCGGGGTCAGAGGGCGCCGATGGAAGTGGCGGCTGTGGAGTGAGATAATTCAGTGGCGAGGCCCTGGGAGAGATGCGCCCACACAAGCCGGGCTTTGTGCACCGGGCTAAAAATACCACCGGCTCTGCCTCTCGCTGTCACAGTGGGCACCGGCTTCACAGGCCCCAGATTACTTTCAGAGGAATTTTTTTTTTTATTCTTCTTCTTTACTACAAAAAAGGGAGAGGCGACAGTAGATAAATCAAGGTAGTCGCAGTTCATAAGAAACTGCTGGCAGTGCGGGGAGTTCGTTAAATGATAAAAGGGAGGTTTTCAGCACAGAGAGGTGCGCGCGCGGCAACGCGGAAATCGGCCTTTCTCCAGAGCCTGTCTCTGGCCAAGGCACTGGTCAATGTTGTTTGTCCGCAGAATACAGTCACTTGCCGGTAAGACAGCCGGTAGGGTGAATGCTCCTGCTACTGCGGTTTGTATGTGCAACTTGCTGCAAACCAAGTGTGTTTATCCAGCCGGGCCCTCTTTCACTTTCATTCTTCCCGGAACAAAAAGCAGTGGTCACTCAGTTGCCCGTTGTTGTGGTTCAGGGGTTGGAGCTGCCGGGCTGGGGCGGCATCTGCAGGGACTGGGCTTCTATTAACGCTGCCTCTGACGGGCTAATTCTTTGCTTCAATGGTGCGGAGCCTCAGCCTCGGAGCCGCTGCATGCGTCACCCAGTCATGGCGGGTCCCGGCCGTGGTTGCTGATTAAGATACAGGGCCTAACTAGGCGGGCAGCGCGCGAGAGCGACAACAAGAAGATCCTCACGGCCAGACACCAGCAAAACAATGGCGGATGGAAGCTCCGAAACTTTTTCGGATTCGGGGGCGTGTTCCTGCTGTTCTAAAAGGGCGTGGCTAAAAAGTAGAAAGAACAGCAAGGAACACGCCCCCGATTCTGAAAAAGACGGAGCCTATTTGGAGGGACGGCTCTCTCCTCCAATGGCGGGCCTCCGTTTAGGAAGCCAGCCAATGGAGGAGAGGCAAAAAGAGAGGCGGGCTAAGGAGCCACTCTAGGAAACATTAAATCTCGACTTCCGGTTCTGCCTTCGGCAGACCGGTAGTCCTCGACCTAAAAACACATTCAATCTAATTGCTTTCCGCTTTAATGAAAGAAACTTGCGCAACAAACCATGGGCAAAAATTCAGTACAGTCAGAAAAATTATACAAACGGGCTGCGTTCAATCTGGCCAGATTACCGAGATTCCTCCGGGCAACAACCCGCAGTCTTCTGCACCTGGCACACACAAATCAACATACATGTCTGCCACTACACAGTGGGGAGATCAATCGCTCCCCAATTTCTACCCATTCTGCCCTAATACCCAAAGACTCAGCGGTCGACACTTTGGTATTATAGAGCCATTTGGCAAAAATCGTAGTAGATAATATGGAATCCCAAATATAGATGGGTAACACTATAGTCCGCACAATATGAAGGGACAAAATATTGAACAGTTAAGGGCACAGCGACAGGTAACGTTTTACCATTCTTATCACCTTACACCTTTAAAAAAATAGATATCTCCAAGGTACTTCTATGTGGAGTTATTGAAAATGTAAAGAAATGTGCATGTCAATATTTTGTCCATCAATATGGAGTCCCAATCTTGTGGCCTGTCGACATTAGTAGTTCGATATACCCAGCCTACATCAACACCAAATACAGGGAGATCGGTACACAGCCTCACGCTAATCCAGCACCCTAACCAGTCCACACAATCGAACCACTTTCCAGACCGTCTAGACAGGCACTGCATGACTTCTATTAGAGTTATGCTGCCCCCTGGAGGACTCAAACATAGTCCACCTATGCAAGCTGACATTCACACAAAGAATGACCATCTATCCTGGCAGGTTTCGGACCCATTCTGCTCCCACCCATGCCCACCCCATCCCAGAACAGACGACCCTGTGCAGTAACAGGCAGTCAAGGTGGACTGTAGTATACACCAATATAAAGAGACCTGCAGAGCTCATGAAGGCGGTCAGCATACTATCAACTGCGAGTCTATCCCAGTTCTTCATTCATCACACTGCAAAGTACTGTGCCCACAACAAAACCAACCGCACCTCGGTGGTCATCGCGCACAATATCGAAACAGTCCATATCCAAGATCTATACAAGGTCTACAAACTCTTCCAACCACACACCCTACATGGCGTAGCATGCTGCTGCCAGTGCAGGCCAGCACTACCGCACCCTAGACAGAGTAAACTCTAACAATATCACACCACAAAAAAAAAAAAAGCATTGTGTGCAGGTCAGAAGGACAAGATGCGTAGTAACTGCCATCAATACACAATACTTTCATGTGAAGCTTTGTCCATGGCATAACCGGTTCACATCACGCTCCCAGTACGACCACATTTACTGGTGTACCTTCGACTTGACAAAATTATAAAGCATAAAGTGAAAAGGAAAATTTCGGAAGCCAAGCATTAATAAAAGCCTGGGCAAAAAATATAGTACCCAACAACTTGTTTCTTAACACCATGACAAGCGTATTGAATATAGGGGTAGATGTCGAGAAAACTACAGCTTCTTTAAAGCTAAGCCGGTCAGGAAAAAAATTGAGAATTTTGAACACGGCTAGGCAAGCTACGAAAGCAATTCTAAAGATTTAAATTGCAGACTAGATGCATCTTTTTCAGAACACTGAGATTTTCTGTGGCCCTGGGATAATTGCACAATCACAATAGGGTCGGGGTGTACATCATCAAAAAGTCATTTGTGCAGCTATGACATACGGACACCAATAAAAAACAAAAAAAAACAATGCAGTGTGCTAATAAATTAGACAGAACGTGTAGGAAGGACAAGCGTGGAACGCTTCAGGTATGGCCGTGGCGCCAAGGAACCTAAACATTCTAGACGTTCAGATTTTCAAAAATGATTGAGTTTTGATAATGTATTTCATAGAAATAGCCATTTGAGATACTGTAAAAGTATGGCTTCCATTTGTAAATCTCATATTTAAATGTTTACTCTGCTAAAGTAAAAACAGCTGAACAAAATTAAAGTTGAACATGTCAATATAACGTTACTGAGAGCACGCCATTTTTATGATTTATTGTAATTATTTTCAGCATTTTGAGATATTTGAGTGGCAAGTGGAACTTGAAGAGTTAGACTTGTGTATTTAGGATGTTAATTTACAAATGACCTTCCATTTCAGAACTGAACTGAGAAGCATTAAATATTCTAACTTTATTGGATGAGGTAGATTTTTTTCTCCATTGAAAATTTCGGCATCCGCATATGAAACAAGCTGCTTTACATTAAAAAAATGCTTTATTTTAAAGGACTCACAGGCATAGTAATGTGCTCACCTCAGTAGGGCACCATCCCTGTGACCGTGCCAATCACAGTGGGCTGCAATTTGTGACTTACCTCATATTAACGAGGTAGGTCGAACTGCAACCCCCTAAAATTCCACATTTGTGAACTGACTTATTAGTACATAGGTATGTTCACAAAAACGATTCGGTAACTCGGTGCGTAATTTGCTAACACTTTTGCTGAATCGATTATTTGTATTTGAGGCATTAGTATTTTTTCCTCTCACGATAATTAGCGCTCACTTGAACCAATTTTAGACAAGGGAGAAAGTGCAACCACCTTAACGGGCAAACGGGAGATGTCGTCAGTCATTCCGATAAAAAAAGCAGGTTGAATAATGGCGACCTTGCCGAACTTGCAGCTCAAATTTGGACGATGCCGAATATCAGGAAGGAGTCCATATGTTGGAGAAAGAACATCAACCAGAGGTGCTACCACAACAGATGTGCATAGCAGCTGGATAAAGCAGTGTGCAGTGCTCAAACAACTAATCTATGTAACTAAACAAATCTCATCATGGGCTGGAGTCACAATTTTACCAATCACTGGCAAATCCAACATGCCTGGCTACTTTATATGTGAAAGTAATTCTCAACTGACTGGAGAGAATGTGTGCGGATGGGGAGAGGGTGAATACAATACTGAGGGAACGAGTAGATGAATAAGTGCAGGACGGATGAATGTGACTGCATTAATAGAATGAACAAGTATGGGTGGATTAAGATCGTTAACACTAATTTAATATGGAAGGCTGCAGAAATAAAAAGATTAAAAAAATACTATGAATAAACCGTATCACGGCAGTCCAAACATTAGGGTTAGGCATGGTTGTGCATAGCACGCATACAAAATATATAAAGTACCAATTTTATGCCAACGGAAGCACTACACCAAAAGCGGGCACCTTAGTTCTTGCTTACTCTCGGACTTCAGGATTACTCACTCTACTATGTATCCTGCTACTCAATCAACCTACATGGAAAAGCTACCTGGCTTAGAGCATTCTTCATTACACTACATTTTGGTACCAGGAGTGTCTTGACTACGGTCTGTAGAACGGTCTGGAAAAGAACCTACCTCTGCCACCTGATGAACTACTGACCTTTCAAGCACCAAGCCACTGCTGAACTTTAAGAGGCTGAAGAAACTGGCAGCCCACAAAGGATAAAGGATTTTCTCTGAAATTAAATCCTGAGCACTTCAAATCAACTGGCACTTCTGAGCCCCACCAGTGACCTTTCACCAGTCGCCCACAACACTTACCTGCCAGTTCCTGCCATCCTCTCCTTTATGGTGCCTTTCGCTTTGCTGCCTAGTTGCCCTGCTGTCGGCCAGTTTCTGCTCTATTTCATTAACCTGCCGTCAACCTGCAATTTGCATTGCCATTTGTTCTCCTTCATTATTATTATTTTTTCTTGCGATGTCCTGCGCAATTTATATTTACAGGACTGCATGCTTTTTCTCACATGCTCGTTTGTTTTCTAGGAAACCTTTAACATGATTTGTACTTCTGCACGTTCCATTTTAATGCTCTAGTTCTTCTGTGCTCTGTTTTTTTTCAGAAAGTTTCTCTCTTATGATGTTATGCAAGGGGCTACGTACTGCATTCATGATTCCTTGAGCCCCTTTTCTAAATTGTTGTTCCTTTTCTACCCATTGCTTTGTGCCGTGTGCTTTGTTCCACACGTTCCACCCCAGCTAGTGCTGGGGAAAGTGACACAATTTCTGCGTTTTACATTGTGCCGTGTGCATTGTTCCACACGTTCCACCCCAGCTAGCGCTGGGGGAAGTACTGCATTTCTTGCATATGTGTGTGCCGTGTGTTCTTCCTCCACACATTCCACCCCAACCGGTCTTTGGGGTAGTTCTATTTTCCCTGCATGTTACACTTGTACGTTGTGCCGTGTGGGGATCTCCCACCCCAACCTGCCTTGGGGGAAGTTCTCTGGTGTAGCTTGTCTCTTCTTTTCCACTCCTCTCCTATTTCTGAGAGGTCTACACCACATTATTTGTTGTGCTTCTGGGGACTTTTTCCCCATGCTCCTGTTTCTATGTAGGGCAGCCATTCTTTCCTTGTTCCGTCTATGGCTGTCTTCCACCTTTTCTCTTTACTTCTTTTGGGGGGGGGGGGGGGGGGGGGGAGAGAGAAAGAGAGAGAAAGAAAGAGAAAGAAAGAGAGAAAGAAAGAGAGAGTATTTTATCCTCTCATTTTTCCTTGTGATTTTTTATGCCTTTTGAAACTTCCTTCCTTTCCGTTTTAAAGGAGGGAGATATGCGGTATCCTGCTGCTCAGCCAGATTGACTGCTTGATAGAATGTTGGTGTTTGGAATGTTTGTGTGCGTGAATCAGTTGGTGGATGGGCTGAGCAGCAGGGAGGCTGCTCCTGGTGGGGCTCTTGCTTTCGTTCTTGCTTACTCTCCGACTTAAAGATTACTCACTCTACTATGTATCCTGCTACTCAATAAACCTACATGGAAAAGCTACCTGGCTTGGAGCATTCTTCATTACACTACAAAAGCATAATCTAGTTCTCAATACAGAGCAAGATTACATCACACAGACCAGAAAGAAAGGACACAGACCAGAGCCCACAAAGTATTATTAGACATTATCCAACAATATAACCTCAGACGTATGGAGACTGAGACACTGATGAGAGGGAATCCTCGGTGCATAACGCCACCTCACGCATCGACTTTTGGGTGGGTTCCAGAGACGTAGCAGGATGGTTAACGATAATAGATCACCTTCCCAAAACACTATCTGACCATTCCCGGCCAGATCAACCCCAACAATGCCTTGGGATTGGTGCCTGGTATATATGCAGCACCTTCAACCTAAAAACCTCCTGGAAACGGTATTCAAGAAGGAAATAAGACAGAAATCACAGATTATTTAGAAATAAACAGAGGCTCCGTCTTCTCAACCATAACTTTATGGGAAGCTTTGATGGTTGTGGTCAGAGGGGAATGTATAGCCAAGGTGAATGGCATCTTAAAATCGAACAAGACGGACAAAGTTAAAGTAAGGTCCACAAGAAAGGAAGATGCACTCTAAGTGAGGTCAGTCGGGAAGCGCATATTATCCCAAAATCTTCTTTTATTGGTGTAATTTAGTTAAAACCGGCACACAGCCAACACGTTTCGTTCCCAAGTGCCACGGGAACTTCGTCAGGGCTTCTTGATAGTGTATCTGGACGTGTGTAGTCCAAGGGCAACACCGATAATCGTCAGTGTGCAGTGTCTCAAAGAACAGGTAGTCTCCAAGGTCTGATCCAATACGATCTCAAATATGGTTCACTCCCACAAACTGCAATTATTCAGAGCGTGTATCATCATGCGAACACTATACCTCTTTTCCCCTGGATTCTCATAGGATGTATGGGGGGTCCCAAATAGCAAATGAACCAAAGAGCCCCCAGGCTTTCAAAAAGTTCCTTAAAGCGCAGTGTTTAGCCAAAGTAGCAAGGTGAAGGTCCCAAATGGCATATTAACCACGGTGCCCCCACGCGGCCTCCTATTGTGGATAGGACTATCTATCCACCGGTTATTATGCCGTCCGGGATCCTTTGCGAACAATAGGACGACGGTGTGGGGGCACCGTGGTTAATATGCCATTTGGGCCCTTCACCTTGCTACTTTGGCTAAACCCTGCGCTTTAAGGAACTTTTTGAAAGCCTGGGGGCTCTTTGGTTCATTTGCTATTTGGGACCCCCATACACAGGCGCACTTTGCAACATATTGGTTCCACTCGCCGCCTTTCATGCCCCACTTGGCGGTTGAGGATGGCTATATGGCCCCGACACCCCCTGTGGCTTATATTTTCCCTGCGGTGCGGGAGCGGGACCCGTCCACTGTAGATTGTACTGTTATTGCATGGCATAAAATAGCACGTAAGCTTAAGTCCCCGATGCTATACTCGCCCAGGATGACCCTGCTACGTAATCCACTATTGCAGGTTAGTGTGAAGGTATCTGCCGGAAGATGCTTGCGGATCTCAAGTATTCTACCTGGGGTGACCTCTATATAGGGGGGCGGTTCCGTACCAGGGAGCAATTCTTCGCTGCGCACCCGCCAACAATAATGGACACATTCCTGTACACCCGGCTCCGCCAGAGTGTCAGAGCTGCTACCTCTACATTTCCTGAAGAACCAGCTGTGTTGGCTCCTCTGCATGCTTTCTTACAGACAGACCCCCCCTAAGCATACCATATCCCTGCTATACAAGCACACGCAAGCTGCAGCCCCATCTCGTCCTGTCGGAGCCAGACGGGAGTGGGATAAGGACTTAGAATCACCATTGACGGATGATCAATGGGAAAGCAGCTGTGTGCAGACGTTCGCCATCACTGGTAATAGTAGATTGCGCCTAATCCACTTAAACTTTTTACACAGATTGTACCATATCCCGGCCAAGCTCTATAGATTTCGTCTTAGGGACACTGACAGCTGCGCTCGGTGTGGCAGGGAGGGGGCGGACTTCCTGCACTTGGCATGGAGTTGTCCCCCGGTGGAGGCATTTTGGGCACGAGTGTTTGGGAGCCTTTCGGACATGTTGGGTATTCAGCTGACGCCTTGTCTACTGGTGGCTCTCTTGGGGCTGCTGCCGGACATCAACACCCCACATAAAAAGTTCCTTGCTATGGGGTTGCTTCTAGCAAAACGACATGTGGCATGCAGGTGGGGGAGAGGACGTGCTCCTAAATTCAAGTGCTGGGTACACACAATGGCCACTTGGCAAGAAAATATGAGCTCCTATGCAGAACTGTTGCCTGCAAAATCACGTCCGAGGGATATTTGGGGCCCACTCACTTCTTACTTGCTTGCGCAGGAGGAGGAGCGCGAGAGAGAGGCAGAAAGTGCGGCATTGGGGGCGGAAGGAGAGGCTGCTCCTGAGGATGGCTCTCCCGCCTCTTAGATGGGATAGTTTAATAACGCGCACCATACTATGTTGCTGTCAGGGAAAAGGTGGTGGCTCTTTAGAATCGCCAGGTCTGCATTGCCACGACAGATGGGGATGGGGGTTTGAACTGCAGTGGGGAGGTGAGAGATAAATGTGCTTCTGTAAACCGTCTCATCTGCTCCATGTACAGTACGCTGATGTTAATTGCCTGCACGACATGTTGCCTTGCTTTTCTAGCCAGGACTGGACTGTAATGCGAGACTGCTTAACCCACATCGATGGCACTCGGGGGGGGGGGGGGGGGGGAGGGGGGGGAGGAGTTGATGTTATTAACGAGTTGTTGCGGGAAGGTGCCACACAAGTGGAATACTATGTAACTTATGACTTGTCGATCTCATATTGCACTGATGTACCGCGCAATTGATCAATAAAGGTTTTTGAAAATTTAAAAAAAAAAAAAAGTATATGAAACTGGGGGGACTCAATGTGCTTGACCTTGGTCTGCTGCTGTATGTTTTCTTGTGTAAAGTTAAAATAAGAATCACATTACTTAGAGCGCCAGTAGGACATCACTCATGATGAAACAGTCCTGGGTCCCATGCACTCCAAACTTACTGAATATAAAGAGAGGAAAGAGAATTGAATTTGAGTAAACATAGCCTGGCAAGAAAATACGGGGAAAGCGACAGATCAGGACATACCCTGGCTACATTAATAAAATCTCAATAGGCAGTGACCTACATAAGCAAAACCAAAGGGGATGATGGACGGAGTGTTGAACATTGCAAGCACTCACCCCCAGTCAACTGATCTTGGTTTAATCCATCATCAATCTTTAGCTCACTCCGCCACCCCAGTTCAGACATGGCCATATGCAAATCAGTCTGACCCTGTGCCTCATGGGAACAGTCCAGCCCGAACTACCAAGCCATGTCTTCCCTGGAACGAAACTAGCATCCTGGGACAGGTTTCTGGCTAATCAGCAGTCATCAGCCAGGCTAGCTTGAATCCAGTGGCAAAGTGAGCAAGGGACCCACATCTGGGCATACCGTGCCAACTTAGGGCGAACAAAGCAAACACAAGGAGATAATGGACTGAGTGCTAACATTGAAAGCTGTAGTTATTTATGTATGTGAATGTGCATAATGTGAAAATGTACTTATGGTTGTTTGCCAGAATAGCTGACTAAGATAAAAAAAAAGGAGATTGCGTGTCAGGCCAGATTTACACCATTACATATAAGCATTGACTGCATCAGCATATGTGCACCATAACTATCATTGACCTAGCACATTTTCTGATTTGCACCACGACTGAGATATCAAATGTGCAATGTGTTCATCATTACACATTAATGCCCTGTAAAGATCACTTTTTAACTCACTAATACTGCCACACATTTCCAATCAAATCAAATCAGGAAATCCATTTAATTCTCTACAATTTATCTGCTCCTTCCTCTATATTCCAGCACAAGCATGCAGTACCATAGTTTGTAACTGCAGGCCCCTTTGAAGTTAGCAAAACGGGTGCAGTACCTCAGGTTGTTATTAAAGGTCCCTGTAAACTGAGCAGGAGCATGCAATTTGAAATAGTTTATACACCTGCACCTTACTAAATTAAATCACAGCACTTAAAAACACGTTTAAATATATACCATTTTACCAAAAACAAACATGTGAAACAGGAACGTTCAAACACTGTGGTCAATTTTCCTACATGTTAATGAACAAGTTACTTTTCTTTGGTAACGCCTTATCACCACTCCAGATTCTTTTTCGTAACTTTCCATACCAGGAGCGCAGAGCCACTTAGAACACTGACCACTGGTGGGCTAAACAAGAGCCCTGAAAAGGGAAAAGGCCTGTACCTAAAAATCCATCCGCAGTCTGGGAGGGTGGGTGTCAGGGATTGGCAATGGGAAGGAGTCCATGGGTGGATAGACATAATACCAGATGAGGCGTTACAGAAGGTAACTAACTAGTTAATCTGATAGACTTCTTGCCACAGATTCCATACATTAAATAGATACCCAATTGATACCTCCCCAGAGGTGGGTCTGCGAACCAGATTTAGAAGTATGGGTGCAACGCTACCATCCAGTCTCCCAGGTCCAGGGCAGAGAGGACTTGAGCAAGCATGAGCCTTTTCAATCTCTCCCTTTTCAGGAAGAAATTGAGAGGGATTAAGTCTAGGATACAACAAAGGCTTCGGCCCCTTTTAGGTAAGAGAAAGTAACCAGAATAACTACAACCTGCTTCTGATGCCGGTACACTCTCTATGGCTCCCTTGGTCAAGACAGCAGCAACTTCTTGACTGAGTAATGAGATGTGGTCCTCCGTCAGTTTATCGCAAATAGGCGGCATGGGAGGAGTGGTAGCCACAAAGAAGTGGGAAGAGCCCCTTTTGGATAATCTGGAGAGCCCAGCAGATGTTATTCATGTCCAGTTGTGCAGGTGATGGCATATTCTGCCTCCTGTCAAGTGAACGTGGCGGTCGTAGAGTAAACTAAAGGGGCTTGGATGTCGCAAATGTTGCTATTGCAAGTCCTATATCTAACAAATGTTTTAAAAAGAAAAAAGGGGGCTTGGAGACTACAGCTGCTTGGGAGATTGTTGGGGGGGCGGGGCAGGTGGGGTGGACCTGCCCGACCTCGGTCTACCCGACACACAAGGCCTGTAGATGCGGTGTGCTAAGCCACGCAAAGACTAAGATATAAGCTGGACGTGGTGGCTGGGTGGTTGGAGACGTGGCTGGAAACCCCTTCTGTGGCCACGAAAGGAGCACAAGCCATACAGTTGCCGGTAAGGGGCCACTGAAAGGCCAAAAGGACCTGGCCATAACCCTGCTGTCCTTGAAGCAATCTAGTGCGAAGTTGTGCAACTTCGAAGAGACAAAGGGCATGTCCATGAGCGAGGTCTGGTCATCCCTAGAAAAGCTGTATGGCAGCTGACTATAAATCCGCTCTGCCTAGCGAATCAACTGTATCCAGCCCACAGCATATGGTGAACATTTCTGCATCACTCCCATCACCAAAAGCTTGAGAGAGTACGGACCGGGCCTCCTCTGAGACCATAAGCAGCTCTGCACAACAGAGTCCCAGAGCAAGTGGGAGTATCAGCCCAAAAGGCCATGCCTGGCTAGTGGATGAGAACATTTTTCTTCCCAAAGGTATTCAGCTTCTTGGGTTCCCTGCCCGTGGTAATGATAGGGAATGCACAGGGATTCACTTTGGAAGAGGAGGGTTGAACCACCAAGCTGTCCAGGTGGGGGTTGTTGTGAGGAAATTGGGGTACATGGGGTGGGGCAACGCTTTCTTTGTAGCGATATGTTTTACTAAGTGATTTCAATAAAAGCGCGTAATAAATAATGCGGTCATACACGCTGGCATATTCAAAATCAAACTCTAAAAAGCAAGGGCAGTTGAGTTCGTCATATAAACGTTTTGTTTCAGATTCATGCCTACTATAGCAGACTTTTCAGAGAAAAAAAAACATGCAAAAACATGCTCACGCTGTAGATTGTGGTCATTTTTACTGTAGTTATCAAACACTCTAGCATTACAACGAGCTGTTAAATTCCTCTCTGGAGAAAGAGCAAGCAATTTTAAGACTTTCAACAGGTCAAGTCCCAACATGCAGGAGCAGAATGCATTACCTCATTTGGTCCGTGTTAACAGCTTTCTTTTGCTCACAGCATGAACACCAGACTTAAACACAGTTTTGACTTCCTAGGGTCGCTTTATCTGCGTTCTGCCACAAGAAGAAGTTACTGGTTTCCTCTTGTAGACAAACAATAGAATGCCAGTTAGCCATGGGAAACAGCCTTACATTTTTATACACAATTGGTTTGACTCCCTAATTATGTGCGTTCACAAGAATTTGATTAAAAAAAACCAAAAAAACAAAGGGATGAAGAACATAGTGAAACGTAACAAACCAACTCGAGAAATCCGAAAGCGGTTTCAACCCAAAGGGTTGCCCATAATTGATAGCAGCCCTTTTCCTGAACTTTTTCATCGACACAAATAGGGTGTTCCGCACTCAGTAACAAAAGGGGAAAAACAGTACAAAAATATAGATGCTAAATTCAATGTAGCAGTAAATATTAAAAGCACTTAAATTAATTGCTAACGTTAGCAAACTGCACTTCCAAAATATGTACACACCTTTGTACTGAAATTGCGTTTAGCTAGTATTTACTACCTCATCTGAAAACTATATTTTTTAGTCTGGGCTAGAATCAAACGTAAGGAAATGCTCATCTAATCAAAAGGCCAGTGTCAGCCGGTAGTTTCCAAGCAGGGAGCGGAGCACATGTACACTAACACCCATGCATTCACACACAGTCTTCATGTTTGGAAAAAAGGGGAGGGGGAGGTTAATCCATCTTGCAATACCAGATTTAGAGATAAGATTGCCTTTGTGAGGTGTAGGAAATGCAACAAACTGTGGTTTTGTCTTACGAACATCCTTTTTCCTTTCAATATAATACAATAACGATCTTCTGACATCAAGAGTATGAAGATCTTTCTGCTACAGTGTCAAGTTTTTTCCCTCGGCAGAGACGGACGCACTTCAAACGCGCAAGATTTAAAGCACCCGTGGGGCTCTTCAAATGTCGTGACTGTGATTCTCCTTAAAAGTAATCTTGAAGCTCATCTGGGCCCAAGCTAAATAACTATTCAAATCCCTGATTCAAGAGGCGATATCTAAAAGGGTGAAACCTTCACCCCTTTCGAAGTGCCATCAACCCGCTCTCTGCTTTTGGAGCCTACGGGCCCACCTACTGTATCTCCACTACCCAGTTGAGGGTGGCATATGGTGCCCCACACACAGTCCTGAGGAAGACCTCTGTGTGAGGACCTAAGCAGCCTACTTTGTATTGGGGTCGAAACGTCGACGTCATCGTTTTGTGCCAGTTTGGTCAACAGGGCTTTTTCACTGTGCCAGTGTATTTCAAACAATGGCTATGTATTTGTCATAAATTCAACTGTGAGGCTGAAAAAGCCATTTTTATTGTAAATAATGGTGTGGGATATATTGTGACTATGTTTCCTCTCACTCTTCCCACCCTCATTTGATGCACACAACCCTTTGTTCCCTCCTTTCTCCCCTTCTATGTGTGGCACTTTTATGGTACGTTTTTCCAGACGATTTGCTAGTTTGTGAGAACCCTAGGTGCTCACTATGATTAAATAATAATGAACAAAGAACTATTGAGTACAAGTGAATTAATGCCTGTCAGTATTTAACTGTGTCTGTTCTTTAGAATTGATTTACTGGGACCCACCTTTCAACTGTACTGTTTTGTACCCAGGTCCCAGTGGCTTATGTGGGTTTACCCTGGTTTATAACCCTGGTTGATATGAAAGGCAGAAACCACTTTGGGAAGGATTTTGGTTGGTGCCAAGAACTACTTTATCTTTATGAAGATGAAAGAATAGTTCTTCTAAGGTTAATGCTTGTAGCTCACCAACTCTCCTCAATGAAGTGATTGCAATGAGGAAGGCAAGGTGCCATTAAAGAAACTTAACGGACAGTTGTGTAATGGCTCAAAAGGTGGACCCATGAGCAGTGTAAGCACAATGTTTAGATTCCAAACTGGTGCAGGAGGTACCTTAGCTAGTATTAACTCTTTTAATAAGCTTTAGTTACGGGGACTTTGAACAAAGATAGATGCTGCTTGTTTTGCGAATATGCAGCTACTGCCGCAAGATGCAATCAAACTGAAGTGCAGGCCAGACCAGCATACTTTAGATGCAAAAATTAACCAATGATATTTTGAATCGAGTAATCTAGTGGATCAATATTGTTATTGCTACAATATATAACACATCTTTTCCATTTTTCTGCATAACATGCTCTTGTAGTAGGCCTTCTTGCTTCCTTGAGAATAGTCATACACTCTGGTGGCAAGTTTAGATAACCAAACTAGGACTTCAGGAGCCAAATAGCTAGACCGAGCTCCTTGGGGTTGGGGTGTCTGACTTCTCCATGGTTCTGCGTGAGAAGGCTAGAATTGAGATGTAGCTTTTGATGTGGAACCACTGATTGTTCCAAGAGTGTAGTGAACTACGGTTGATGGGCTCAAGTGGGAGCCACTAGGAAACAGTGCGAGGAATGTTTGCCTAGGCCTCCGAACCAGAAATCGAAAGAAAGGGAGAGGCGGAAAAACATAGGCAAATATCCCTAACCAATTCATCCATAGAGATAGATAGAGGGTGTGGTAATCTGGAGGCGAAGTTTTGGGCCTTTTGAGTTGTCCACTGTGGCAAACAAATTTATTTGTGGGAATCCCCATTGTTGAAAGTACGGAAGTAGAACTTGGGGATGAAGTTCCAGCTCCTGTATTTGTTGCAGCCTTCTGCTGAGGAGGTTGGCAATTGGATTGTTCACTCCTAGGAGGTGCTCTGCCAGAAGATGAACTCTGATGAATTGCCCAACGCCAAATGGTATGAGAGAGGCATGACAATTACAGAGAATGTGCCCCCCTGTTTTTGTACGTAGTACACAGCTATCATATTGTCAGTGCGGGCTAGGACAATTTTCCCTAGGAGGTGAGACTGAAAAGATTTTAGTGCCAGATAAACAGCTAGAAGCTATAGATAGTTGATGTGAAGAGTTCTGTACTTGTTGTCCCAAAGACCTAGAATTGTCAAATTGTGAAGATAGGTACCCCAACCTGTGAGAGATGCATCTGCTGTTAGCGCGATCTGTGGAACAGGGTCGATGAAGGGCCACCCATTTGATAAGGGGTCATCTTGCTGTTTTGCACAAAGGGATATTCACGGAGGAGCTTACCTGTCGCCCATCAACTACTCGGCGCACCCGCTTCGCGGGTGCCCCTTCGCCCGTTCTTGAGGAGCGGTTCACAGACAACGATTGGGAGGAGTCCGGAGGCGGGAAACCTGCGGCTGGTGTGTGGCTGCAGCGGGGCTGCGAGCGTGCGGGGACTTCATTGCCCAGAAGTCCCTGCCAGACCGTCAACGAGCTTCCGGTCCGCTCTCCCTGCTGCCCCGCCCCCCATCCGCCCTCCTGAGGCTTAAAAACACCTCATTGCCACGAAATCAAGTGGGTCATCTTGCTGTTTTGCACAAAGGGATATTCACGGAGGAGCTTACCTGTCGCCCATCAACTACTCGGCGCACCCGCTTCGCGGGTGCCCCTTCGCCCGTTCTTGAGGAGCGGTTCACAGACAACGATTGGGAGGAGTCCGGAGGCGGGAAACCTGCGGCTGGTGTGTGGCTGCAGCGGGGCTGCGAGCGTGCGGGGACTTCATTGCCCAGAAGTCCCTGCCAGACCGTCAACGAGCTTCCGGTCCGCTCTCCCTGCTGCCCCGCCCCCCATCCGCCCTCCTGAGGCTTAAAAACACCTCATTGCCACGAAATCAAGTGGGTCATCTTGCTGTTTTGCACAAAGGGATATTCACGGAGGAGCTTACCTGTCGCCCATCAACTACTCGGCGCACCCGCTTCGCGGGTGCCCCTTCGCCCGTTCTTGAGGAGCGGTTCACAGACAACGATTGGGAGGAGTCCGGAGGCGGGAAACCTGCGGCTGGTGTGTGGCTGCAGCGGGGCTGCGAGCGTGCGGGGACTTCATTGCCCAGAAGTCCCTGCCAGACCGTCAACGAGCTTCCGGTCCGCTCTCCCTGCTGCCCCGCCCCCCATCCGCCCTCCTGAGGCTTAAAAACACCTCATTGCCACGAAATCAAGTGGGTCATCTTGCTGTTTTGCACAAAGGGATATTCACGGAGGAGCTTACCTGTCGCCCATCAACTACTCGGCGCACCCGCTTCGCGGGTGCCCCTTCGCCCGTTCTTGAGGAGCGGTTCACAGACAACGATTGGGAGGAGTCCGGAGGCGGGAAACCTGCGGCTGGTGTGTGGCTGCAGCGGGGCTGCGAGCGTGCGGGGACTTCATTGCCCAGAAGTCCCTGCCAGACCGTCAACGAGCTTCCGGTCCGCTCTCCCTGCTGCCCCGCCCCCCATCCGCCCTCCTGAGGCTTAAAAACACCTCATTGCCACGAAATCAAGTGGGTCATCTTGCTGTTTTGCACAAAGGGATATTCACGGAGGAGCTTACCTGTCGCCCATCAACTACTCGGCGCACCCGCTTCGCGGGTGCCCCTTCGCCCGTTCTTGAGGAGCGGTTCACAGACAACGATTGGGAGGAGTCCGGAGGCGGGAAACCTGCGGCTGGTGTGTGGCTGCAGCGGGGCTGCGAGCGTGCGGGGACTTCATTGCCCAGAAGTCCCTGCCAGACCGTCAACGAGCTTCCGGTCCGCTCTCCCTGCTGCCCCGCCCCCCATCCGCCCTCCTGAGGCTTGATAACAACATTCTACTCCCGCAGCGCGGGACGCAGCCCGGACGAAGACCGGACAAAGAGCGGGCCGTTTGTGGCCGTTCGTGGGCGGCTGTGGTCGGGGCGGGCCCCCTCCCTAATTCGAGCTGACTGGAACAGGCTACATATTCAGCTGGTACTGTGAGTACATGCACCCTTGCCAACCGGTGTCCTGCTCACATAACATTGGCCGCCCATTTCTTGAGTACAAACATTGTAGTGTGTGTTGGACATTTTTATTGATATTTATCCTCCTGTTATAAACGGTGGTTCTTCTGTTTCCTATTCTGTGAGCTTGATCGCCTGTTTGTTCATTCCCCAAATCATGACCTCCTTAAGGTCTGGCAGGAAGGTGGCTAGAAACAGCGTAGGGGGTCAGGTTACAGGGACCCTTGACAATTTTATTACTAGAGCTGCTCGTGTTCTCGAACACGAAATTTTGTTAACGGAAAAAAGACTGTCCCTAGAACTTTCTGCCAAAAGTTCATCCCTTGGCAATATCATGTTGGCTGTCTCGCCTGAAAACAGCCAACCTCAAATTCCTTCTATTTTGTCTGGTGATACTTTAAATGTACTACCAGACACTCTTGACCATTGCCCGTTGGTGGATATTCAGGAGATAACTAGTATCCCTGATACTAGTAGCGACCAAACCACTGACAGTACTGATATCCCGCAACCTACCACTGTCCAGCAAATTACAGGAACAATGACCCAGGTCCCTAGGCCCAGGCATATTCCAAGTAAAAGGAAACGTTTGGGAGCACCCCCTAAGGGGAAACGAGCCAAAATCCCCAAAGCGTCCAATCCACACAAATCTGTACCCACTAGCGAAGTCCTAAATCCTGCTATGTCTGCTAGTTTACATTTGGCGTCTGGTGCATTGAAGTCCCCGTTCCCTCCCCCTGTTCAATCTAACGCAGACTCTTCTACCTTCGATCTTCTCAAGCCTATAGAGAAGTTATTTAAATCATTACTCCTCCCATTATTAGAGCGAGTTACGCGTCTAGCCTCTGCACTCGAGAAGCTAGAGGGTATGGTATCTGCTAACACGTCCCTGCTAGAAAAGATTGCAGTGTCTTCTATTGGTCATGCACCCTCCTCTAACAACGACATTGTCGATAATTCTAGGCTTGCCTCCACTGCCCATCCACCCTTGGATGGAGTAATACCCAGCATTCCGACACACAATGTCCAGGAGGTAGACGTTCCATGTCCTCAGGCTAACACTGAAGCCCCGAGAGAAACTGTTTGTAATACCAACCCAGAGGCAGCTGCTTTATACCAATACTTTCCGTCTATCAATCTCCCACCTGAGTCGCAGCCATATACCATCATACTGCTGGATGTACCCCGGCTTCCACAGTCAAAGTCCGAGTGCCATAGTGACTTAAAGAATAAAGTCTCACATTGGCTAAATACCAACAGGCCATTACCTATTGGTCTGCGGACTGAAATATTGACCGTCCGCAGGGTAAGTTGGTTGGGCACTAGAGTTAAACAGGTGCAGGGTGATTGTGTGATTATAAATTTTCGCGACCCGAGAGCTGTCAGGCATATCTGCTCCTTTTCCAATACCTTGAAAGGGACTGGCATTTCTACAGTGGATTTGTCATATTTTTTTCCATACAAACCCGCTGTCACTACACGTGATATGTCCTATGTCTGGGAAAGGGTACAAAGGCCTTCATATCACCAGTTAAGGCCGGATTTCCATCTCCCCTTGTCAAACTTCTACACACCCTTGAGTTCATTAGATGGGGTTGACTGACAGTCACCCCACCTGGTAGATTCGAATAACTTGGGGGAAGTTTGTTTTAGTTTAGTTAACCCAGTGCAAGTAAGGAGTGGGTGTTCCCGGGGTGCCCGAGTTGGCTTGGTAAATATGTCTTCCAGTACTCTGTTTTCCCACCCTACTGGCCAGTCTCTCCCCCCCATTGACCCTTCCCTAACTGACAGCGAGACTAGGGGCCCCATTAATACCGATATCACCCCGACATCTGTAGTACCATGCACAATGCCATCTAGTTCTATGCCCCTGACCCTGGTTTCGTGGAATGTTGCGGGCCTTGGTACCAGGGTATCCTCTGAAGAATGGGTAGGCTGGGTCGACACCCATGATATCCTGGTTTTCCAGGAGACATGGGCTGTGGACCCGATCTATCTCCCAGGGTTTGTGAATTTTTTCAAGGGGGCTATTCGTGGCACTAGGGGCCGCCCGTCTGGTGGCCTTTGTATCTGGGTTAAGCAATCCCTTGGGTATTCAATCAAGGAAATAGCTATTGATAGCCCTGACCTACTAATTATTTCCTTGCAACATGACAATGATCCTGTAGTCCTAATTGTTAACGTCTATAATAGAGGCCTCCCTGGGGGACGTGGCACCAATACCTTTTTACTATTAGACGGGTTTCTGGACACTATTGACATGTATACAAATGTTCTGATTGTGGGTGATCTAAACTGTTGTTTTGAACCTCTGCTCTCTACTCTAGACTCATTAACCTGGGAAGTAGACGCAATTTTAAATATTCCTTCCCTCGATCTCCCACCTATTAAGAGGTGGACAGAGTCAGCCACTCAGTGGATGGGACTATGTTTGGAGCGGGGATTCAGGGCCGCCAACGGGAGGACTGCCTCTGACAGGGGTGGAAAGATGACGTTCTCAGACGGCCGTCGTTGTAGCAGCAGAATTGATTATGCTCTAGTTAAAATCGAGTTCTGGTTCACTCTAAGTGATATGGCGATATTAGACCGCCCGGAGAGTGACCACAACCCGCTGGTTTTAAGTCTCTTACTCTGCTCAGCCCAGAGAGCCAAACCAACAGAATTAGTCACTGCGGAAGCCGTCTTAACTAATGACCAACGGCGGGTACGTTGGGACAAAGTTGCAATGGATGCTGAATTATTGTTCAGGATTAGCTCCATGGTATCCGGTGCTCTGGCGGACATTCAGTCCCTTCAGTACACCGAGGATGTGACAGGTAAAGCAACATGCATACATGATCATCTTTTCTCTGGCCTTAAATCCCTTTTTTTAAAACCTTGTAAGGCCAAGAAATCCATAGCTCCAAAACCATTGTCCTGGTACAATAAAACTTGTCGAGAATCTTTTAGCAAATTAAAATCTGCCATTGCTAATAAAGAACCAGATAATGTTAGATTGGCCAGGATAAATTATAAAAAGGCAAAGGCCAAGGCCAAACAGGAGTGGGATAACGATCACTGGAACAACCTCTTGGCTGCTAGTAAGCACCGGAACCTATCCCTCTTCTGGCATACTATTAAGTGGGGTAACAGCCAGAATAGTCAGGTCCCCTCTAATCATGTTCCCCCGGAAGCCTGGGTGACCCACTTTGAATCCCAATTTTCAGATCCCACAGTTGTCGAGGGGCCTGCCCCAGTTATAACGGGGGACCCTTTCCTCCCCATAACTTTAACTTTTGACTGCGCTGAGGTCAAACAGGCTTTGAGCAAGGTTTCAAGTGGCAAGGCGCCGGGCATGGACTGCGTTCCCGCAGATCTCTTTAAATCTGACACAGTGAACTGGGTGCCCTACATCGCACACTTTGCCAATGCCGTAGCCAGAGGGGCAGATATTCCCGATTCTTGGGGGGGGGCCGAGATTCTCCCCATTTTTAAAAAAGGTGACCGTTCACGCCCGGGGAACTACCGCCCAATTAGTCTTATTGACTCGGTCCAGAAAATTATCGCCAGAATGATCTTGGCACGAATCCAGGCTTGGATTGAGCAGGAGGATATCATCTCTCCTCTCCAAGCCGGTTTTAGACCGTGTACTAGTACCATCGATCAGGCATTCAAATTCCAACTGACTGTCTGGAAAACGGTCTATTTGTGTGGCGGTACTTTATATGCTGCCTTTGTAGATCTTCGGTCAGCATTTGACCTAGTCAATAGAACTAAACTTTGGAGCGTACTGGCGGAGCTTGGGCTTCCCCCAGCCCTTTTGAATATCATCATTAGGCTCCATGACAACAACTACGCACAAGTCCGCTGGGGAAAACAGGGCCAGGTTACTGGACGGTTCAGGGTCAATCGGGGTGTCAGGCAGGGGTGTGTACTTGCTCCCACATTGTTTTTATTGTTCATTAACAGTGTTGTTAAGTACTACTCCAATACATCGACGGACGCTCCCACGCTTGGAGGTATTAAAATCCCACTCCTTATGTTCGCTGATGACACCCTACTTCTCTCTCAGACTCTATCTGGACTACAGGCGGCACTTAATGTTTTTACACATTTTTGTTCCGATTTTGACCTGGCGGTCAACGTGTCCAAAACCAAGTATATGGTTTTTAATAAAGGGAGAGGCATAAAGGGACATGTTTTTATGGACAAAGCTCTGCTTGAGCGTACACACGTTATGACCTATCTAGGGGTAGTTTTCGAAAATAAGCTGGACTGGAGGCCGCAAATTGATGTTTTATCTCTAAAATTTGCCCAGCTTTCTGGTTGCCTAGTTAAAGAACATAAGCAATCAAAGTCGAGAATGATGGGCCCCCCCATTAAAATTTTTAATGCGAGGATAAACTCTGCAATCCTCTATGGTGCTGAGCTCTGGGGCTTTGCAGATCTTTCTCCTTTGGTAAAGGCACAACATAAATTTTTTAGATTACTCACGGGCCTTCCATGTTCTACTCCAGTTAAACCTCTCCTGCTGGATCTGGGCTGTCATTCGTTTGATGACATTGCGAGGTTTAAGCCACTGGCCTTCTGGAGGCGTTTATGGACTGTCCCTGAGCTGGCCCTCTATGCAAAGGCCTTCCTTGATGTACGCTCTATTCTAGGGGCTGGCAACATACCATGGTTCAAACAGACCAGGCAGCTCCTGGAATCTATGGGATTGGGCAACTTATGGACCGACCCGGTTAATAACCCCTTTCCCTCTAAGAAAGACTTCAAGAGTCTCTACTGGTCTATGGTGCAGCAGAAACATATTAATTCAGTTACTGCAGAGTCCTTGACGGGAAGGTTCCTGGCCCAAAAAAGAACTCCATTCCTCGAGGCATACTGGGATACCATCACTAGACCTTGTGACAGAAAACTTTATCATCAATTCAGGGTAGGCACACTTCAGACTAACCTTTTCACTAAAAAGTGGAAGGGTATGTCTGATGACTCATGTAAAAGTTGCCCTGACTGCATTGATTCTGTTGGTCATATTTTCTTTGCATGTCCCGCCTATGCTGCACCCCGAGCTAAATGGCTCAAGCCCTTATGTCGAACATTGGGCACTAGGCAAGGGTCAGAAGCCCTAGAAATGTTGAGATTTGAGCCCAGTGAATATGTTGCTATTGCTGTTGCTAAGTTCTTGGCTTGGGTTTGGTTTATTAGAAACAAGAGGCATTAAGACATTGACCCATTTTTAAACATTTTGATTATGTTTCCTTTTAAAATCGTGTTTTTTAAAAAATTTGTATCTTTGAAAATATGTACTTTGATTTTTTAATGCTTTGTAAATGTCTTTTATGATGAAATGCATCGACAATAAAGACTAATGAAATGGAAATGGATAAGTTTTGTGTGTTCCGCTATTGCAGAGAGCATAGGGTGCGGCTGTCTACCAACACTAGATATGTTAATTGACCCTGAGACGGATTCCACTGACGTACTAAACACTTTTGTAGAGGACGCATGTGTAACCTTGCATGAGGCACTATTGCAATCTAATCCTTTAGACTGTTTGAGCTGTGTTAAGGCTCTAGGGGCATTTTAAATCATTTTATCCAGCTTTTAACCATCTCTCTGCACTTTGACCGCTTCATTTCCGCTGTATTTCCAGACTTTTAGGAGCTGTGTAAAAGCTCGGGGGGCATTTTAATCGCTTTTGCTATTTTGCACATTGATCTTGCCGCCATTTTGGTTAGCGGGTCTAGTTGCTGGACGCTTACTATAAATGGGCTTGATGAAGCGACCGCGCACAGCGGAGGTGCGCCAAAGGCAAGCCAGTCTACGGCCGTCCGCGTCAGACCGGGGCCCGGGGCCACAACCCCTGCCCATTTCTACACAGGTAAATGTATCTATACATCGGACCAGCTTCAACATTTAAGGGGGGGGTCACTAACAATAACGGTTTACACTCTATTTCTCCTTTTAGTGACGAGTTACTTTGCTCCCTCTGTCCTTTTAAATTCTGCCCATCTTCCAAACCCCAAGTCGCTTCCCCTAACCAGGAACTCTTCAAAATGTTCCTGTTAAATTGTAGGTCGCTATCCAAACACTCAGCAGAAATCTCGATCTTATTAGAAGAACGACGCCCGGAAACTCTGTTTCTAACCGAAACATGGCTCAATGAGTCAGACCCGGACCTCGTTCAAACCCTCCCCCCTGGGTACCACATTCAGAGGCAAGATCGGGAATCAGGCAAAGGTGGTGGTATTGCTATTATATATAAAAGTCAGCTTAAATGTTGCATTACAGCAGGCCCCTTACCAAATTGCGAGAACCTCTCCTTTGCGATAGGATTGTCACCTACTTTCACTTTCTCAGGTATCTATCGATCCCCTGGGGCACATGGAAAATTTTGTAAAGTTCTCCCTGAAATGGCAGCCAACCTAGCCAGCTCTCCCTCAAACTTCACGATATTGGGGGACCTCAATCTTCACTTTGATGACCCCTAAGATTTAGTCACCTCTGAGTTAGTCAATGATCTGGCAGCTTTTCAGCACAAACTAAAAGTTACTGGTCCCACCCACTCCAAAGGCCACTTACTCGACCCTATTTTTCCAATATTGACGAGTTATCAGTGAGGGATCCTATACCTGTGCCTTGGTCAGACCACTTCCTGATTCCCTTTGCCTGGATTACCAAGCGCCCTACCCTTTGTTAGCCCGGTTAGAAGCCAGGAACGTTTATGGTCTAAACTTCCGCTAGAACAATAGATCTCAGTCCTCCAAAATACCAGGCCGATCCTTGAATCTAAACCCATCAGCGCCAACAACAATTTTAACAAGTGGATTGAGTCTTCCTTAGATCATGTTCTCCCCAAAAAGTGTATTTGGAATAAAGCCAGGACTAATATAACGCCGTGGTATTCCCCTAAACGCCGTGAGCATAAACAAGTCTGTAAAAGACTTGAAATAACATGGAGAAAGGACTATTCCTTATCAAACAAACTAAAATATAGGGAGGCCAATAATATTTATAAAGCGGAAATCAAATCTGCACAAGCAACATGCTATGAAGAAAAAATCACCCTGGCATCCAACTCTCCACAGGAAATCTTTCGCATTGCAAAGTCTTCTTATTACAATACCCTGGTTCTTAGACTCAGGAACCTCGGGGTGGCTGGGGGCCCATTGCATGGCTGCAATCCTTCCTGAAAGACAGGTCCTTCCAGGTCTTTGAAGGAGATAATATCTCAAAGCGTACGTCTCTCAGCTGCGGTGTTCCGCAGCGATTGCCCCTTAGTCCCTCTCTGTTTAATGCATATATGAGCCGGCTAGCTGAGATAGTTCTTTTTGGTGTCAAGATAATCACATATGCGGACGATACCCAACTCGTCGTGGCCTTAAACCATTCTGACAACTCCTCCCCCGGTCTAGGCCTAGGAGAAGGTGGCCAAGTGGATGGAGCATTCATATCTGAAATTGAATAGAGATAAGACGGAGTTGATGCTCCTAGGCAACTCCCCTATTTTTAATGCAGGATTGTTGTGGCCAGATTGTCTCAGCCCCGCTCCTGCCCTTAAAAACCAGATCAAAAGCATGGGAATATGGCTTGACTGCGATCTGAATTTCAAGCATCAAGCCTTGAAATTGGCAGCCACTTGCTATGGGATCCTTCGTAAAGTTTATCCTCTTTTACAGTTCCTTGTAAGGGGACTCATGGTCTAGGCTCCAATTCTTTCTTGCCTTGGCTACGGGAATTCCCTTTATTTAGGAGCTCCCCACGCAACCATCTCAAAGCTACAGATTGTGCAAAACTGTGCGTGTATGCACCTATAGATTCCTAACCACCAATCCGCCAAACCAACACTCAAGACCCTTCACTGGCTTCCCATATTGGAGAGAATTAGATTTAAGTCTCTCTGTATCGCGCACAAGTCCTTAGAAGGGAAGGGACCGCCCATCATCTCGCCCTACCATCCTAACAGGTGCCTGCACTCTGACAACCTCCATCTGGCCTTAGTTCCCAGAATTAAAAAAAAGATGACTAGTGGTGGATGTTTGTTTTCCTATAACGCTACCCGGCTGTGGAACGCCCTTCCTCCTCATATTGAGTCCAACCATTTAGCCTTCCGGAAACTTCTCAAAACATGGCAATTCCTTTAGCTCGCCCAGTAATCGGCCATCGACTGTGCACAGCTATTAGCCCTGGGATGCCCTCGGGTAGCTACGCGCTCTATAAATATTTGTTAATTCTTTCATCATTCCTAACAGTTGCAAGAAAGTCCTGACTGTTAAGTATTGATTGATCTGAAACTGTAGTAGCAGAGTTTGAAAACTTCGAATTCTGGCTGCACTGGGAGAGACTAGAAAAATGCAAGAGTTGCTGCCAGATAGGACTGCATTTGAGAATGCGAGACTTCTGTGCACTGATCGTGGAAACCCAATTGGTGGAGTAGACTTATTGTGTTGTAAACACTTTGTGTGCGCTTGCTTTGATGAGCCAGTCGTCTAGGTATATATAAGACATTAATTAATCTGTTGTCTTTCGAGATATGCTGCTACTACTGCTAGACGTTTTGTGAATACTCTGGGAGCAGTAGTTACACCGAATGGGACTACTTTGAACTGAAAGTGTTTTTCTGCTATCACAAATCTGAGATATTTGCGATGTGCCGGGTGAACCAGACTGTGAAAGTATGCGTCTTAAGTCCAGTGTGGACAGAAAATCACCTTGTTATAGAAGTGGAAGTACTTTTTGAAGTGTGACCATGTGGAAATGTTCTGCTAGTATGCACAGATTTAACGTTCTTAGATCCAAAATTGGTCTTAGGGAGCCATCCTTTTTGGGGATTCCAAAGTACAGAGAGTAAACCCCTGAACTTTGGTACTGTAACGGAACTGGTTCTATGGCTCCTTTTGCTGAAAGAGCGTGTACCTCTTGTTTGGGAAGCTGCAGGTGCTCTGATGCGAGTGTGTGCAAGGTGGAATACTGGGAGGATTGCTGGTGAGCTCCAGGCAGGGCCAGACTGGGACCAGAAACCAGTGGTGGCAAACTGTTCAGCTGTCACCCCCCGCCCCCCCCCCCCCCCAGGTGAGGGGGAGTGCAGCCAAGCAGTTTGCGAGGGCCGGTTTCGGAAAGTTTTGTTACAGGGGGCCGATATTGCCGACCCACGGTAACAAAACCGGCCCCCTAGGGGCCCATAACCGGCCCCCACCCTAGCGGCCTACCACGGAAATGCCCGGTGCCCGCTGTGGGCAGTCCGGCCCTGGCTCCAGGCAATAACTATGTCGGATAATGTCTAACACCCATTTGTCTGAGGTTATGGATTTCCGAATGGGGAAAAATTGTTGAATTCTTGCCCAGACAGGAGTTAAATGATAGAGGGGGAAGTGTAGGCAACTCACAGTTTATTGGGGGAAGGAGAGTTACACGTTGGCATGTTCATACCCCTACCTCTGAAATGGTTTCCTCTGTACCATCCTCTGTAGAAGCCTCTAGAGGAAGAGGGTTACATGTTGGACTTATATGAGGTAGCATTTGGGTCTGAGGATGTAGTTTTGGACCCTGCCCTATAAAATGAGTGGCGAAAGGAGCCTCTGCTTGATGGAGACTGAAGCACTCCCATGGATTTCTCCACATACGTGTCTTTTTACATCTTTCATAGAGCCTCATCAACTTGAGGTCTGAAAAGATGTTGCTTGTCAAAGTGGGCATTTAACATAGATTGCTGGACCTCTGGTTTAAAACCAGAAATCCAAAGCCAGGCATGCAGACGTAAAAGAATGCTGGTGTTAACTTCTCTCACTGCAGTGTCAGCAGTATCTAGAGCACATCTAATAGAAGAATTAGATATACGTTTTCCTTGTTGGACTAGCTCTTGTGCTTTTTTCTTGTGCTCGTCTGGGAGGTATTGAAATAGGCCTTCCCTCTCATTCCAGCCTGTCATGCCTAGCTAGTAGGCACTGTGTGTTGGCAATACGACAATGGTTAGCAGCTTGAGCAGCCACTCTTACCAGGGTCAAATAATTTAGACTCTTTATCAGGGGGGAGGTGCATCTCTAGACGTCTGAGAGTTTGCTCTTTTATGAGCATTAGAAACTGACAGTGAGTTTAAGAGTAGCCGTCCTATAATAAAAACAGGATCAGGTGGTGATGGGTTGTTTTTCTTGTCAATCCTGGGTGTTAAAATACGGGCACGAACAGGATCTTTAAAAATCTCATCTGCATGCCTCATCATGCCTTTCAACATAGGGAGACTGACTAGTCCTATGTGAAGACCCTAGTATCTAAAAAAAAAGCTTTCATCTAAAGTCTCTTTGTGCAGTGTAATTCCTTGATAAGCTGCTGCCCTTGAAATCAGCTCTTGATAAAATACATCATCATCTGGAGGTGATGGTTTTGCAGGGTATATATCTGGTTCATTATCCATGGGTGGATCAACATTATCATCATCCCATGGATCTGTTGGTAAAGGAACATGGTCATACTCGTCATCTCATAAATCAGGCTCTGTATGTGCAGACCTCTGTGGTGTTTTGTGTAGTGGATCTGAGGCTGGCAGTTGTGGTAATGGTGAAGATGGTGGAGGTGGAAGGGATGGCAAATTAGGGTGGATAGGGCTTGTAGCGATGTCCTTTTCCTTCAGAGGAATCTTATACCCTGTGTCCTCTGAACGAACTTTCCTTTATGAAGGAGTTTTAGCTAAAATGTGTCTGGGTTGATGTATAGCTTTTTATGTTTCAGGTCTAATCTGTCCTTCATGACATCCAAGATTGGATCCGGGAGATCGTCTTTTGATTTCGGAACCTTAGGTTTTGGTGCCGGACCAGACTTGTGTTTTGAAGTGGAAGATTTTGGCTCCGAAACAGATTGTCTTTGGATCTAAAATATTCCACTCAAAGACCAATCTGTCTTGACTCTCTCGAGCTGGAGGGCTGGACTACTTATTTCGGTGCCGGGCCGGAGGGCGGGGCGACGGAAACAGTCTGTGCCGCCGAAGGCAGAGGTGGGGCCAAAGCCTTATGTTTAGTGGAAGAGCGTTTATGGAGTTAGGGGGCTTTAGTATTCATGGAGACCTGTCCCGCTGGAACGTCCTCTGATTCCAATTCGATTTCTATATCGGAATTTGATTCTGGGACCAAGTAGGCCCCCTATTCCGCAGCTGTCACTTCTTTCTGTTCGCATTCTTCTGCATGCAAAGATATCCGGACTACGTGGAGGGCTTTGGCTCTGCATTTCTCGTTATCGAGCCAGACGATCCTGAAGGGTCTTTTTCTATCAAAATGACAGACAAGCCTCACAATGTTCTTCCTTGTGCTCCGGTGAGAGGCACAAGTAGCAGACTTGGTGTAGGTCGGCGCAAGGGTAGTTTGAGTGACACAGAGGACAGAATTGAAACAGAGACCGTTCCATCGCCAGAAGGTTGGACCAAAGATTGAAACTTTCCTGACCGAATCGATACATGGACAGAGGGAAACGTGTAGGATAACAATACAGCCGAGGGTACAGTGGATTGCGTACAGAGGGGAACCCGAAGGACAGTTTCAAACCGGAGCGCAGCAATACAAGTCCGAACCCGATGGTGTCTATCACCGAAAGGAGGAGTCACTTTGCCTCGTGACTGGGAAAGGCGACTTCTAAGATAAACAACTTGCTAACATCCGGGCCCAACACTAGATGGCAGGAGTATGCAAAGCATGTGTATCTACATCACACATGCCTCGAAAATTACATTCTGATTTGAGTGAAACTGGACCCCAGCTTGCAACTTCTTCACTCTGAACTAATAACCTGAACTAACAATCTGTAAATTTGCTTCACTCAAGATAAAACATGTGCAAGATAGTAGAATCAAATGAGAAAGTCTATTCAAAACAGCATTTACTAAACAAGGTAATTCATAGGAGCAACAGAACATCAATACAGAGGAAAAATATGTGAAAAACCGGTCATGAACATAAATTGTCCAATATTTGCTAACCCCACAGCAAAGCCCATACTCAACATCAAAAGTAACAGACATGCATGCAGGAAATAATTGCCCCAAAAAGTAATAAAAAATAAATAAAGAAAACATTCTAAATTGCGACATTTTAAAAAATATCCTAGAGAACACTTGAAAATCTACAAAAATCGAATTACAATGTATATTCTGACACACCTAGAGTGTAGTGACAAACTTCACATAGTCATTTCCCATCAAGAAGAGACAATATCTGCAGTTTTATCAGTGCTTATTTTGAGCCGGGCCTTTACGGTGCTATGCACCAGCACTTAATTGGTTTCCGGTGCTGGGCACCGGCACCCAATTGTTTACACCATTCTTGGAACAGTCCACCACATGATGGCGCTGCTCATCTAATTTAGAGATGAGCAAAACAATGGTAGTTTAGGAATACAATATACATTAAAATTGCTAATACCTGCCTCTCCAGCCATTCCTTTAGCTTTGGGGACCTGAAATAATCTGAACTGTCGCATTTAGAAGCGAGAGAGATGGCTAGTAGTTGTTTTGACAGCGATGAGAAGGGCGGTACAAGCTGCAGTGGCCTCCTGGTCAGAGCCTTGGCACTTAATATTTTACAAATTGGGCACCGAGTTCTATGCGGTTTTCTTTTGCCTTACTTTTTCGATGGAATGCTTTGCTCCAGCTTCTGTTTTAGCAGTAAAGTAATTGTTTTCATGCTCTCCCTTACTTACAAGCTGCATCAGAAGCATATATAAAATTATGGCATAGCTTTTAATGCATGAAAAACACTAATGAACTGGTGGTCGTGCAAAAATGAGGAACTGAACATAAAGAAACTAGAACAGATCAAGTATAAAGTGTTACTATGATCAACTGATCTAAGTGTTGCTGATAGAGATAGAACATTGAACTCTAGATACGGATTCCCATCAACTGCCAAGGGAGGCCAGTGTCATCACTTGGTAATCCTTCCTTCTTGTTACTACTCCTCCAAACCAAGAGGCAGATGTAGTAGCCAAGATCAGAGTAGAGTACAAGTTGGAGAGAGAAATCGACCAAGAGTGGCCATATGTATTTCTATTGATGGATACTATGTGTAGTAAGTGCAGTGCAAGTGAAAAATTTAAAAAGGGAGTTGGACAGAAGAAACTTTGTTTAATGAATATCTCTGTACCAATCCTATTTAAAAGGCGTGTAGCGGCAACTTTTAACTAATAGGTTGCGTCATATAGGGGTCGACTAGTTTCAGCCATATGGGAATGTGTTCCCGGCTTTCTTCAGGACCGATACATAATTGCTACTGCAAGTGATTAAGAAAAAAAAAAAAAAAAAAAAAGAAAAAGTGACAAGTTGTCCAACAATACAACCTGGTACCTATCGACCTCACGGCAAGTAGGGTGTATTTCACTCCTGTTGAAAGAAAATACAAGCGATAGGTTGTGTTCTGTTTCAATGTTCCTCATTACATACAAAGTTAGAAAATAAGTCTCATAACAGTACCAACCAGTGTATCATCTATGAGAAAAAACGCCAACTCACCTTACTTGCGTGGGCGTCAGACCTCACCTCACCCGGTTACAACTCAGGTAATTGAGACCCCGCCCTGTAAGTATGAATCATGTAGGGCGAATTAATCAACAAACCAAAAGGTAGTGTTAAAAATTGTTTGACAATTGTTAAAATGCGGTTTAGGGACAGAATCCCAGTCATGTGTCCAGTAAGAATAAATCACCAGGAGTATTATGTTTGTACCGCAATAATCGGTATTGTATTACAGCTGTTAAGATACAAAAAAACGATTAACTGTGAAAAAAGGCACACTCACAGCATGTACAGCAGAACCCCAAAGGTAGTTAATAGGGGTTATTTTGTCGGCATCGTGTACCTATATGCATATGAATACTTCAGTATTAAGGTCTAATGTAGAGTTTCAAGCGTATCCGACTGTGTAACTAGCCGGTCACTACTTAGTCTGGCACACACGATTCGGAATCTATCCGGCCGACTAAGTATGGTTTAGACCTGTCTCTAAAAGGAGAAAAGCAAAATCCGTTTTAACGTTTCGCAATGCCTATCGCGTCAGTTTGTATAAAACCCCGGTATGGCTGTAAGTAAACCGGGGGCAGACAGCGTAACAAAGCTACTTTGGAACTCGCCCTTTGTTTAGGAACAAATACCTGGGAGCATGTCTTAAAAGCTACATTAACAATCAGAGTCAGACGAAGATAGAAGCGCATGCAGGCAGTCAAACTCACCTCTCCGTCGGTGCCTCGGTCCTTCCTGTGTTTGTGGGAGGTACCGAGGCTTTGTGTGACGAGAGTATAAAGCGTGAGTGAGTCATGTGACGCTTCACGCTACGTTTTGCAAATGACTCGGGGTGATGACGATGGAGAACTACAAAATGATGTCACTGAACCCAGAAATGGTAGTTCTTACACATTCATGTAGATGTATGATATGCGGGTGGATTGGCAAAAGGTGTAATCGCTTGAGAAAGGGACACAATCAATGTGTCCGTTGCACTACTAGATATTACGAGTATAATGCTAGGGAGTCCAGGAATCAAGACATAAATCCCCAAGACAATTCCTATATTACACAGAACAGGTAATACACCTTGTGGGGGAAATGTTAAACTCGTTATGATCTCTTTATCAAATCATGGGTCAGAATCCGACCCTTTACAGAAGAATCCATGGAATGGAGTCATTCAGGCCTTTCGTGTCACTTTGGAGTTTAAAAACCCAGCGTTGCTCTTTAGTGAATAAGAATTTGGCCTTGTCACTATTGTGGGACGGTATGAATGGTTTCTCCAAGACAGTCCAGGAGAAATCGTCTGCCTGATGATTAAGCTCCACAAAATGTCTGGTGAGTCTCGTATTCTCTTTCCTGCATCTGAAAGTGCTTTTATGTTCAAGCATCCTTGTTTTGACCTTACGCGTCATCATGCCAACATACTTCAGATGGCATGGACATTGTAATAGATAGATAAGGTTATCACTATTGCAGTTGGAGTAATTCTTCTGTATCCAAGGTCTGGTCAAGCCTAGATCTAAAGTTTTGGTATGCTTGGTTTGTGGGCATACTGTACAGTTACCGCACGGGAAGTGACCCTGGACTGGTGGAAGGTTCCAAAGGGTGCCTACTCTCCTTGGTTCTAGTTCCCTAGTGCGTGTATGTACTAGTCTATCCCTCAAGTTGGATCCTCGTTTGAAGGCAAAGAGTGGTAGTGGAATATTTGTCTTTGCGGTATTCAAAAAACGCCAATTCTTCCGAATGCATTTCTGGATGCCATTAGATAGAGTACTGAAGGTATTCACAAAGGTTAGACGACCTGATGGTGGTTTTTCTATCTTCTTCTCTAACAGAGCCTCTCGATGATTGTTGAGAGCGCGTTTGCGGGCATTCTTGATCAGCCTCTTAGGATAGAGTCTAGCTGAAAGTTGATCAGTTAAGACATTCGCATGATGTTTGTAGAGATCAGTTGATGAACAATTACGTCTCAAGCGTAAAAATTGGCCATATGGCAGATTGTCGCGCAATGCCTTAGGATGCTGACTATCATAACGAAGCAGCGAATTGCGAGCCATAGGTTTGCGATATAGCTCACTGCCCAATCCTGTGCTAGTTGCAAAAATGGACAAATCGAGAAAGGCTATCGTAGATGGGTGCATCTCTAGAGTGAACTTTAAAAATGCATTCTGTGTATTAAGCCATTCCTGAAATTGCCTGACCGATTCTTGATCGCCCCGCCAGATCACGAGGATATCATCGATGTACCTCTTCCAGAGTCTGATAGACTCATGGAAGGGATTCAATTCGTTGAGGACGTGGTTCTGTTCAAATTTATGCATGTAGAGATTAGCTAGAGACGGTGCAAAAATACTACCCATGCTCGTACCTGACACTTGTAAAAAGATCTTGTCCTCAAATTTAAAGAAATTCTCCTTCATGGCCATGCGTGCCAGGTCCATGATGAAATTGACCGGAGTGATGGAATTGAGTTCTGTTTCTCTCAGAATAGAGGCAATTGTATCTAACGTTTCATCTTGTGGAATAGAGGTGTAGAGTGATTCTACATCAAATGAAACAAGTAGATCTAGACTCGGGTCAAAATCCACAGTAGGGAGCAGACGTAGTACGTCTTTCGTGTCCTGGAGATAAGTAGGCATCAAACACACCAGTGGTCTGAGGAAGAAATCTACAAATGTAGATAAAGGTTCAAGCAGAGAGCCAATCCCGGAGATGATTGGTCTTCCGGGAGGTGGTCTCTGCAGCTTGTGTATCTTGGGAAGTATATAGAAGTATGGCATGACCGGATGAGTAGTTTGTAAAAAATCTTTTTCATGAGGTGTAATCCATCCTTCATTGAAAGCTTCCTCTATCTTGTTGGTAATGATTCTACTGATCCTTTCTGTAGGATCTTCCTTCAGTAGTCGGTAGAACCTCTTGTCATCTAGTTGTCTCAAGCACTCGGTGCGATATACTATGGTGTCTAAAATCACTATGGCACCGCCTTTATCTGCAGGTTTAATAATGATTTCTCTGTCCTCTGTTAATGCACGAAGTGCCAACTGTTCATTTCTGGGTAGATTGCTATAACCCCCTCTGTTTTGACACAGGGTATTGACTTCATCAAGAACTGCTCTCTCAAAAGCAAGTACCTGGGGCGGGATAGCATGTGTAGGTGGATTGAAGGTTGAGCGTTTTTTCAGACCAGTGTTGATGTTGCCTGTTGAGGGCTCAATCTGTTCTTTGTCTTTAAAAAAATGATGAAGGCGAACCTTCCGAAAGAATTTTGCAAGTTCACATTGAACTTGGAAGTTGTCGCCTGTCGATGTTGTCACAAATCCAAGCCCTTTGTTCAAAACTGTAATCTCAGCCTGGGTGAGAATCTTGGTACTCAAATTCTCAATCAAGTCTCCTGTGGGTTCTGTTCGGATGTTGGAGGGTTCTGTTTGGCCCTGCTCCGGGTGTTCATTTGAGGAGCAATAGGGGTTTGTTGATCGTTCCAATGAACTTGAGCTTGCCGGTTTCTCCTCCTGCCTCTTGTTCTGCCTGGGCCTGCCCCTAAAAAAGACTGGTTGTTAAAGTCTTGTGGGTACATCTGATAAGCCGCATTGGGTGGTTGAAACTGCTGTGGGGGAAAGCCCCATGGAGTCGGAGGCCACCATTGTTGGAGTTGCGGCATCGGGTACCCCCTCCAAGGGCGTCTCATACCTCTACCTCTAAATTGTTGTTTGCTAGTTGTGGGGGTATCTGGGTCACTCAAATCCTCTTCGGAACTACTCCCTGAGTAAGTTGACCCATATCTTTTGCCTTTTTTGTTAAATTCTGCTGGTGTATAACCCTCACTGGTATAGGGGTAGACTACTTCTAGTTTAAATTTGGCCAAGTCTTTTTTGAATTTATCAATCTTCGAAAGAAGAATGGTTTCTTTAAAGTCTTTATTAGATTTGTTTGCTTCATCTTGTTGTTTTTTAAACAGTGTGCTGGTAATAGTTGTTTTGATTTGTGCCTCGTTAATTTGAATCTCGACCAGGATAGCATCCGCTGCACGCTTGGCCGTGCTGATAATGAGAATCAGCCAATCGCGCGTGCAGCGCCATGCTATCAGTGACCAATCCTTTAGAAATTTCTTATCTTGAAGAAATAGTCGAGGGACATTAGTCACGATCAGGCCTGGGGGTGCGCAGTTGCTGCGTAAATACTCTGCCATTATCGCACCATGGATGACCGTGCGTGAATGGGATTTCTTGAGAATCAAAATCTTGTCCCAATCTTCTATGTTGGGAGTTGTTGTGGAGGCAGAGAGGTTACCTAAAATACTAGGTGTATTATTCTAGTATTATCTAGAATAGACTGATAAAATGAACATTGAAACAGAACACAACCTATCGCTTGTATTTTCTTTCAACAGGAGTGAAATACACCCTACTTGCCGTGAGGTCGATAGGTACCAGGTTGTATTGTTGGACAACTTGTCACTTTTTCTTTTTTTTTCTTAATCACTTGCAGTAGCAATTATGTATCGGTCCTGAAGAAAGCCGGGAACACATTCCCATATGGCTGAAACTAGTCGACCCCTATATGACGCAACCTATTAGTTAAAAGTTGCCGCTACACGCCTTTTAAATAGGATTGGTACAGAGATATTCATTAAACAAAGTTTCTTCTGTCCAACTCCCTTTTTAAATTTTTCACTTGCACTGCACTTACTACACATAGTATCCATCAATAGAAATACATATGGCCACTCTTGGTCGATTTCTCTCTCCAACTTGTACTCTACTCTGATCTTGGCTACTACATCTGCCTCTTGGTTTGGAGGAGTAGTAACAAGAAGGAAGGATTACCAAGTGATGACACTGGCCTCCCTTGGCAGTTGATGGGAATCCGTATCTAGAGTTCAATGTTCCATCTCTATCAGCAACACTTAGATCAGTTGATCATAGTAACACTTTATACTTGATCTGTTCTAGTTTCTTTATGTTCAGTTCCTCATTTTTGCACGACCACCAGTTCATTAGTGTTTTTCATATGTAAGGATAGGGGATTTGAACTGTTGTTTTGGTCATTAAACTTTTCCCTTAGACCCTTTTCCCTTCGGGAATTATTGTTGATATAGCTTTTAATGCACCCTGAAGCCCATTCCGCTTAGGTACACCTCTAGCCACAATAGTTATCCACTTTACCACCCACACACCCAGGGTCACCAAAATGCGATTTAGTTAAAATTAGGTAATTTATGTAAAGTTTATGCCAAATCACTTGTCCCAGCACAGACCAGGTTATGGAAGATGGCCATGCTTTTGCTGTGAAACAATAAAAGAATGAACTAAAGAACCCACATCGTCATGAAGGTAATTTCCACTACCTCTATAGTTCTGCCATCATAGTCTCAATTTGAGAGGACAAACTACATGAAAAATCATTATCCGGGGAGACGATGCTTGCCCACGACCACAATGGTGGCACACCGGTTTCACATACCTACCTGCCTAATTAAGCATTTTTCACAAATAGTAGGTAGGGAGAGAACATTTTACAGATCACTGTACAAAACTACAATTACTTGTTTTTGTTCAAATCTTTATCAGACATTACATCTTGGTAAACAAAATACAGAAAATATATTAAAAAGGGAAATATCAAATACAAATGGCAACATCCAGGTCTATACTGCAGCTTATCCAACTATTAGGGAGAAAACGTAATTGAAATATTTGACAGCATTATTAGTCTTTTTATCTAATATTTCCCAGTAGTGATAAATCTCTTTGTGATGTTATATATAATAATTTGAAAGCTTAACGTTTATTGTCTTACCTCTAAGGGCATTAACCATTTTGAGTAGCAAAGGAGGATAATGAGACCGTTCAAAATGTAAATCTCTTTAAGGGGTTCCTAGCAGAAGCAATCAGAGGTTACACAACAAGGCAAAATGCTGTGACAGGTGGTATAAGAGGACGACTAAGAGCCACACTCCCTCACTTGTGTTGCTGCCTCTGGCAACAGATAAGTGCACCTTGTCTCAACACTCATCTTTATTAGTTACAATTTAAATATTTCTTAAAGTATTCTACATTACATTTCACATCACGCTTTATCACATGTACCAATATCAGCATCTAATCCCCATATCCACTGCAACTCCTTCCACTAGCTACAATGCTTTCACTTTGTGGGTAAACAATATTTAGACTGAGCTGTCTCCAGTAATCTCTTACTTTTCCTGCCTTCGCTACCACTCCTGCTTTCCTCCTGCTGCCACAGCCATCTATTGTACATTGCGTCACCCCAGAAATCTTACTTATCATGCTTATTTAGCCAACTGTGCCTTCAGCACAAATATATTGGCCCTCAGGTTTCCTGAGCTCTGCTGCAATCCAACTGCTCACACTAATCAGGTCACCCGCTCCCTATTCAGCAGTGATGCCGGCCTCTACGGTCAATATAAATTTACCTCTCAAGCTTCTGTTGCAATTACTTAGTTGGAGTCCTACAGGTTCTTTAAAAGCACTAACACCACATTTAGCGAGGACATGCAGAAAACTGACAACAACCCCTCACATATGAAAAACAAGCATTTGGAAATGCAATAGGTCTCGCATTTGCTTATGTTAGAACTATTGGCATTGTAAATGGCATTGTAAATGTCTAAAGCTAGCCTGTACTGCACGATCATAAGAAGCAAACTTCTGTCAGCGGCCAAACAGCCATTCCCTAACAGAGCATGAAAAATAGCCGTATTAGTGAGAACATGCGATATGAACGGACACACCGAACAAAAATATTGAACGTGTTTGGAATTATAAACTACTTAATGAAGACAGTTCTGATAACGTACTGTACATGATACACAATACACACTGCAATGTCATTGTATTAGTGAAATTATTTAAGTTGTTTGGTAGTACCCGGAGACATGTTAGCGTGGAACAGGCAGTGTAGTTTATAGCTGTATAAATGCGATGGGTTAACATTGTATTAACGCTGCAAACAATAGAATGTGCGCTGAACGGATCTGTGCATAAAAATATAGCAGGGATTGTATGGGGCAATTTACACAGGCTGGAACAGGCGGCCATGGTCACAAAAACGCTATGGCAACGAACACCAGATAATGCTAACAGAGAAGCACATTTAAAAGGAGGCTTATAGCAATGCCCATACTCCGGCTTATCAGCGACGCAATTTTCTGCACGGAGTGTGCGCCTATACACTGTCTACAGTTCCTTCGCTTGGACTGAAGAATCCAGCGCAGAGTCAGGCAATCAATTCATCTTCCTTGACGCGCTTTACCATGATGCATAAGTCGCCTCAATAATTCCATTTGAAGGGTTGGTGTTTGTTAAGACAGCCCTCAGAATCAGCCCAATCACCAGAACCCGACATTGTTCCCTGTCGCACCAACCCTAGGGCAGTAAAACGCAAAGGGCAGTGTTCGCTAGCATTAGCACACGACTGGGCAGTTAAGTGCCGCTGCAGAGGGTCCTTTGTGCGGTTTATACGGTCGGATTTATATTTACGACCCCCAGGAAGGGGTGGGGGTGTAGGAAGACGTTTCAGGTTACACATGGTTTTTATGGAAGGTGAGAGCCAACTTACTTGGTATGATGGGAGCGGTGGGGGAGGGGAGGATGGTGGCAACACACCTCCTTGCAGCCCTCCATGCTCAGCATTTTATTTGCGTGGAAAACAGCCCTCGACCTGTGAAGTACTCGGGTGCGGCTGTGCGCGCGCCGGGGAAGCTGTCTCAGCTGGGCGAACACACACGACAGGGGGGGCTGAAACCCTTTGAGCCCAATGGGCGTTAAGCGTCTAGTCACCCTTATAGGGGCATTCAAGTGTGCAGCAATACTATGACCCCTTTTCTGAAAATGTAAATGATTCAACATAGTGTGTCCTTGAATTATCAGAACATGGGGACAGGGACAAAATTCAGTAGAGCTGCTTAAAGGAGACCTCAAAAAATGCATTGTGTGGGGCCCGAAAAACGTCTAAGATGATACTGCCCTAACAGTGCTGAAGGCCTTTTAGCAGCAGTGCTGGCCCTCGATGTCTGAGCACCATATGCCTGCAGATAGCGGTTCATATCGGACTGCAGGCCTCATATCCTTGGAGAAACCCGGCGCCCTTTCAAAGCTGTAAGCTCTAGTCTCGTGGGCACAGCTCCCTACAGTGATGAAGCGCTTCTAGCCGCTCTGGATCTCGGAGCAGCAAGAGTCTGCCCATCGGGTTCATATCAAATGCAGGCCTCGTTCTGTTAGGCTTAGAGAGACCCTAAGCTTTCTCAGAGCTGTAGTATACAGCGCCCTACAGTGATGAAGCGCTTCTAGCCGCCCTGGGGGCTCAATCTTTGAACAGCATGTGCCGCGTCTACTGCAGGCATCGTATCCTAAGCGATCCTGCGCGGTCTTGTCTCAAACCTGTAGGCTTTAGTCGGTACAGCGCCTACAGTACTGAAACTCTTAGCAGCACTGCCCGTACCTTGATCTGATGAGAGGGCAAATTGTTTTCCCCAGGAAGAGTGCAGTTTTTACGAGTTGGGTGAACCGCGCGTCTGGATGCGCGCGGCTGCTAATATTTCGGATGTAAATTTTAAAAAAAAATACTATTTGGGTGAGCCACGCGCCTGCCGCCATTAAAAAGAAAAACGGGTTGGGCGAGACTCGTGCATCAAAGCGCAGGACCGCCATTATTTAGCATATAAATAAGCAGGAAAAAAAGCACACAAGTGCATACTAAATAAATAAATGAAGGGCCACGGGGATTGCCGCTTGATGCTGTTTTGGAGGTGGGAGGTGTGTTCTCTGTAGCCTGGAAAGCATACAGGCGCGGTATTAAATAAATAAACAATACCACAATCGCTGCTTGATGCGGTTAGGGAGGTAGGACGGGTGTTCTCTGCAGGCAGGGCAGGCATACACGCCTCCTTTAGATAAGAAATACCCTCACGACAGCTGTCAAGCAAAAGATCCAGTCCGGATGGGCCGTCCCAAAAGGAGACAGGGCGGTATCAAAGAAGCCTCATTTTCAATCAGAGGCTACCGTTTACCATAAATGAGGACGTAAGCCAATGAAAGTAATTGGCGGGGCTTCAAGTCCCCTTCTGAAATCTCCTCTACCACAATATGTCTCGCAGAGCGAGCAGCACATGCGCGCTGCAACGCTAGGAGAGACCTAAAAATAAAAGACACAAAGTTACATGTTTTAAAAAGGGTAACTTACCACCCGACCCTTTCTTACTATATATCAAAGCAGCGAATTGGCACATCTTCCAACATCTTCAGCCCTACAGGGTTTTCCCCAAGATCAGGTTGACACGAGAGGGAACTAATGAAGCGACTCCTCACCTTCACCTCAATCTCCATCTCCCAGCGCCAGTTGCAGGGGGCGATTAATGGCTCAAGCACCCAGTTTTAGTCCTACCTAGATAAATTAGGCTCCATATGACTTTTTACCTTCAGAGTTCTGCCCTAGGTCTGATTCTTCTGGCACTCTCCGCAAGACCTTTTATAAGCACAAGCACTGGCGCCATGCCTTCCCTGGGCAAAAGGGGTATTCTCCCGCTCCGGAAGATGCATCCCCCTCAACCTTCAGGCCTAATTCGGGAAGGCAGATGGGGATGACTGATGCCCCAGAGGACGACCCCTGCAATGTTTCACTTTTGAGCAATAATAATGTGCCAGGTGCTGCGCTCTATAAACACTTTGGACTCCATTTCTTAATTACCACCACCACCACCCCCACCCCAAAATCTTCCATCTTGGATTTGTTGAGTGAGCCCATGTTCGATCTGTTCGATCAGTCGGAGTTAAGGAACCCTGAATCCAGGGAATGGTATCCCTCTCCCCCGGTAGCAGAGTTTGTTCGCTGCTGATCCGCAACACCCTTAGACAAACAAGTTAGGGCCATTATGCACACAGACTGTCTTCGCCTGCCCGGTCAGGCAAATAATGTTTATTTATTTATGGTATTTATAGAGCGCAGAGTGACCAGACTGGTATTCTGGCACTAAGAGCAGTAATTAACTACAAGTGGGAAGAAAACTAGACACCATACCAAAACGCAGCATTAAGGTATTAAGTAACATCAAGAACAATTCTTATTTTGGGGAACAGCCAGGTCTTCAAGGCTTTCCTAAATTTCAGAAAGTCTGTTGAGGCTTTTAAAACAGACGACATCCTGTTCCAAAGCTGTGCAGCTTTCAATGTGGAAGCGTGACCCCCTTGTCTAACCTTCTGGAACTTATGCCCCAGGAAGGGCTCTTCGGTCAGCAAATGTGAATCTTATACTGGAATACATCTTCTCAGTGTATGATGCAGCGGTACTGGGCCTCTCTTCTGTAGGGCTTTTATCACAATACACAGATATTAATACAATCCTTTGCTCTACCAGTAACTAATGAAGTTTCCCAAGAACATTGGAGAATTTTTTCTACTCCAAAACAAGAACCTTATCTGCTGGCTTTCCTCTACAGCCAGTCACGACCCACATAAGGGAGCTGATCGAACCCTTAACCACTGCCAGGACCAAATACTGAACACCGCAGGTCACTCCATTTGCCTCACATAGGCCCTTGAAAGGACAGCAGCCACCCCGGAAGAGACAGGCCTCAAGGGTGTCTCAGGCTGCCCTAACTTACATTGGCTTTCCTAGCAGACTCCCGTGCATTTATCACAGCAGAAAGATGGCACCCAATATTTCTGTACCAAGATCTTACGTTTTCCGACTTATCCTCTGAGCCTGCCCAGAACCTTACAGAGGGTCAAGGCCGAAATTAGCATGAATGGAGTCTTCTGAAATTAGCAGAGCCAAGTGACCCATATATTGCCATCTGTCGCAAAACTGTGTGACTTACAGAAGTCAACTTGCCGGGCTTTCAGAAGGCACATGGACCTCTCCTTCAGCTACTGTGTTCCTGCTTTCTTCCCATGAGAAAGAGCGTGCGCTGCCAATGGCACCAACCCAGGTTTCAAACAACTACTCCTTCCACCTACTAATCACAGTAAGTCACTCCTCTGCCTCCAATTGGCGAAACGTCTTCTACCTCCTAGTGTGGTGCACCATCTACTCTGAGCTCTGGGGCATCCACAAGTCTCTGGCTGCTGAATAGATTACTGGGCTACTTCCTCTCAATCCTGCAGGCTGCCTCCTCTCCCTTTTCCACTAGAAAACACCTTCGGGGAAACGGGAGATTTCAGACATGGTGCCAAAAGTTGTAGTTGTCTCTGCATTCCCAGAGTGGTTGTGAGCTCAATCTTGATCATCCTCAAAAAAAGAGAAGACCCAGCGCATGCTCTTTATCTTGAAATGAATGTAGGGGGTAGAGGAAATACAGCTCCGAAACAATCATCCCTATAGAGTAGCTAGCCAGACTATCTCGAAGATGCCTACTCTTTCAAATCATATCTGCCAAAACAACCAACGTTTTCTAAAATTCCAATGCAGACATCCAAAGTGGCAGCTCGCTGCCTTCCCTTTGGCCTGTCTTCCACCCATTGGTACTTCATGAAGGGTCTCCGTGGCATGGACACTCATGTAAGATCCAGAAAAATAGGTCTCTTTATTTACCTAGACTATATCCTTCAAATGCATCAATTCCCAGCTGTTCTTTCTCGACATCAAGAACAATCTCCTCCACAGCACGGGTGTCTTGGCCAACTTTGAAAAGTATTCTTGCACGCTCTTAGTCCTTGGAATTCCTAGGCTTCTCATAGACAACCTCTTACACACTCAAGCTCCCAGACACAAAATTGGTTCAGGACCTAAATTCCGCCCCATCAACCCCATTCCTTTCTCTGGAGTTCTTAGCAAGCCTCACTGGGCTCCTGTCTATCCAATCAATCGTCCCAGCCCCACTACGCTACCAAGCTCTTCAGGGCCGGAAGGCTTACTTCCTCCTCCAAGGTATTTCCTACCCATATCTCGTTTCTCTGGATGACAAGTCTCAGACAGACCGGAGTTGGTGGCTTCTTAATTTAGAGTACTGGAATGACAAAGCCACCTTTGGTTCTTCAGCAGATCTGGTAATTAAACAAGCATTTGCAATGCAATAGGTCTCGCATTTATCCGATTTTGAGCCAATGCCATTGTAAATGACAATGCGTTTTATTTATGTTTTGGGTTTTAAAACATAATTCAAAGGCATTGTTATTTACAGTACTATTAGCTAATAGCTTAATATGATGTAATGAATAAATGTATGTATTGTGAAAAAAAAGGCCGCCTGAAAGTCTGCTAAAGTGTGACTTTCTCTGAGATGTCCGACACTTGAGAAAGGAAACCAGGCCGGGCTAATTAAGCGTAAACAAGCCAACTGAGAAAGACAGGACTCTATTCCTCTGCAGCATCTGTGGGATACAAATGCATGACAGCAGGATCCTAAAGTCGTTAAGGCAACAGAGGTCACCACTAAACAACACGTATCTGCAGCTGCATAGACCACGTGCATTTTGTGGGAAGTTCCCTTTAAAATTAATATACACGCAAATAGTAATTGTCTCAAGTTTTTATGTACTTTAACTGATAGACAACAAAGTAAAATAAACTTCAGCTAAGTGAACATATAAACATTATATGTGAAGTAAAATGCGCTCATGAACAATAGAATGTAAAGAATATACAAAGCACATATGGCCGTTTGGATTACATATAGGTGGGCGTAAAAGCTACGTTTGTAATAGGATACATGTGGAAGTTGTAAGACACACATTAGTGGTGATACACATATAAAGAACAATTTATACAAATGTGTTGTACAATGCATATAGATTGCTTGCACAGAAGGGAGATACGCGTACAGTGTGTAAAACACAGAAGTAAAAAAAAATGTTGAGGTGAGAAAAGTGAACGCGATGTAATCAAAAGTTTAGACACTGAAAAAAGCCACATATAAAGTTTAACGTGCACACCTAAAAACGTGAAAAGCAGCACCGTGCAAGCGGATGAAGCTAAGCCAGCAAAATCAAGGAACTGCAGCTGTCTAGGTACACTTGCATTGTGATGGAAGTTGCTTGTAAAAGTAAAAAAAACTTAAGTGCTGATTGGTGCTGCATTTTGCCTTTAAACAACATGTCCTCCTATAAAATACGGTTTCTGTTCTCTTTCTTAGGCAGACTAACACAAAAAACATTTTATCGAAAACTGCCACCTAAAACTAATGCCTAATAAAAGCCCCGGCACCTTTGTCATCTCAAATTAAACCGTTGGAAAGCGGATGTAACCAGCACCGTGAAAGCAGCTGAAGCTGCACAGATTCCAAAGGCTGCACAAGAGCCGCTTTTAAGCCAGAAATGGTGATGAAAAGGCACAACTGGGGAAATAAAAGTTACATATTACGAAAAAAGTACATGTTTTGCCTCCTCACGTCCCCAAGCAACACCATTTTCTGGTGGAATAAGGTTGTGTAAAAAAAGGGACAGTTTGAATTTTATTGTAAGTTATACAACGAGCCAATAAGTCGAGGCCTGCTGCCTATGTAAAACACGGGCATTGTCGTTGTCATATGGAACAGCTAACTCCTATACCACAAAGTAAAAAACGCATACTGATTAAAATTTGAAAACACGTGTATTTTGTGATAAGTTGTCTTCAAAATTAATATAAACGTAATGTCAGATGTTTTTATGTACATTCACTCACAGACAACAAACAACAAGGAACTGCAGCTGGCTGGGCACAGGTGCATTTTGTGTTAAGTCTCCTTTAAAATTAATATATATGCAACTGCTAAATTTCTCACTGTTTGCCTTCAAAGAACATGCACTCTCCAATTGCACGGTTTATGTGCTGTTTCTTAGGCAGGCTAGCACCAAAAACATTTTTAGGTCTCGGGACCATCCGGTCGGCAGACCGGAAGTCCGGAGATTTAATGTCATTGAGAAGAGGGGCTTGCACCCGCCCCTCTTCTCTCCTGTTCTCCATTGGCTGGCCTCTTAAATGCTGGCCAGCCACTGGAGAAGAGGTCCAGTCACTCCGTTGAAGCCCCGTCTTTTTCGGATCGGGGGGCGTGTTTTTTGCGAGAAGTCTCAGGGAGGAGACAACAGCAAAACACGCCCCCCAATCCGAAAATGACGCTGCGTTTCTCCGAGGCAGTTCTTCTCAGCCTCGGAGAAAGGCGGTGGTGTCTTCCGGTGCCCTCTGCTTCTTTATGTTACTTGGGAGTTCCGCCCGTCCGGAGTAGGAAAAGTAGCGCATCCAAGCCAGGGAAACCGAGGAAGTCACATCCAGGTACCGGTCGCGTAACGCGCCGCCCGAACATTTGGTCACTAGAATCTCCCCGACAACTTCATCACAATGCAACGCAGCAACTCTGGAACCCCTTAAAGAGAACTTCCCGGCTCGGGTTTCACTGGGCGACGTGCCCTGGCGGAGGGAGCGCTGCACGTCGAAACTCGAGAACTGAGGCCCCCCACTCACTCTTCACACCGAGCTGTCTCCGAAGACAGACGCACGTGGGTCCTGGAGACACTCCCGGCTTGCAAGGCGGAGAGCGGAAACCTGCTGTTAACCAGTCTGTCTTCCGGATTGACCGCCGCCGGCTGCCGTAGCGAGGGGACGTTCAGGACGAGTGGGTTTCCGTCCTGTCAACAGGCGCTGCTGCGGTTCATGAACTGCAGTCCCTTTACAATCAGCTCAGCGGGAGGATCGTTGCAGATGTGTGTTGAAATAAATCGATGTTAGTCTCCCCTCCCCCCCGCAATCAACAGTTAATAGGATTATAGGTAGTGCTGCAGAAATTGTTGCATAGGTAATAATTGCAGCCGCTTCTGTTTTGGAGACACAAGTTACATGAAACAAGTTTGGATTGATTTTTTTAGGCGGTCAGTCCCTAAGAAACGGAGGTCTGGCTGGTTAATGCACCTGCTGCTCGTGACAGGTGTGTAGCCAGTGCCTCAACTTGGCCCGTTAAGGGAATGATTATTATTGACTTAAGGAATCATAGCTTTTGTTTTCTGTGTGCCACGTTAGCCGTGGGCTTGTTTATAAATTCACTTAAAGTTCTGTTAATTTTTTAATTTTTGCTTTTCAAACTTCCCCTTTAACTGACTTCTAATTCTAGTGTCTATCTAGTGGACTATACTCGGGCCACCTTTTTCCTGCACAAACATGATTTTTCCTCAGTTTCTGCATATTCAGCCACCCGCGGCGTAATTTGCAGATGTTAACAAAAGTAATTGTAGTTCAAAGTCATCAAAGTGCTGCACAAGGGGTGCAGCGCCACACCTGACCCATTACACATTTTAACTGGTCACCTCTCCGTTGGTGTACACCTTATTCAGGCATTTAAGGAGTTAACAATGCTGTTCAGATTCCTCAAATATCCACACTTTTCTGGGCTGAAGTGAGGAATTTAACATGCAGCAGGAATACAAAACATATGGTAGTTCAATATAGTTCAAAGAGAATGGAAAGAAATTATTTTTCATGAACATGTTTTTTGCACAATTTGCACATTCATGTTGAGATCACAAGCTTTGCACTGGAAGCAGCACATCTTCCAGGAGGGCAATCCGTATTTAGAAGAATTCCAGACATATTGTATTGTATTGTAATTGCATTTATATAGCGCTTACTACCCCTGACAATGCGTCAAAGCGCTTTTTCGGCGAGTAGCGCGCTACTCAGGGACCCATAAAGGATTAGTGTTGAATTAGTATTGTGAAATAAGAAGTCATTTTAAGTGGTGGTTAAGTTAGTCAGTTATTTGGATTCGGAAGGACAGAAGAGGAAACAAGCATTTACAATGCAACGGTCTCGGCATTGTTAAAGTTAGAGCTATTGGCATTGCTCATGACAATGCCGTTTCTTTAAATGTTTTAAAAACAAAAACAAACAAAAATAATGTCATGAGCAATGCCAATAGCTCTAACTTTACCAATGCCGAGACCATTGCATTGTAAATGCTGGTTTTAAAAAGCTGCTGCCCAATAAGAGCCCCAGCACCTCTATTGTCACAAATTAAGCTCTAAGAAAGGGTCTGTAACCAGGACTGTGAAAGCGTGCATGTAGCTAAGCCACAATCAAGGAACTGCAGCTGGCTGGATTTGCCTTTTAAAGTAAAATAAAGACGAGTGCTAAACGTGTCAGCTTTTGGCCTGTAAACAATATGCCCTCCAAACTGTACGTTTTCTGTGCTGTTCCGTAGGCAGGGTAACACAAAACAAATTATTAAAAAATGCTGCCTAATAACAGCTCCGGCACCTATCACCTTACAAATTAAGCTTATTGAAAGCAGCTGTAACCAGCATTGTTAACGAGGCTGTAGCTAAGCCAAAAACAACAAGGAAGCGCAGCTGGGTACACCACACCTACATTAAGAGAGAAATTAATTTAAAAATGTATTGAACAGAAAGTGCTGAATTTTACAATTTTCGCCTTTCAAGAACATGCCCTCCCCAATAATACAGGCTCAATTTTGTTTCTTATGCATGGTAACACCTAAAAATTGTTATAGAAAGCAGCCGCCAAATAAGAGCAACGGCACAAAAATGTACAATAAGGGTACGTATAAAAAATAAGTAGCGTGCTCAGCTGGACTGATTTTGTGCCAAATAATTCAGACGCAACAAACATAAGCCCCAAAATTAGCGTTAGTTATCAATTAACAATTATTGAGAGAATTAGACATTAAAGCTCGTCCCCAAAAATATCCGTTCCTACTTTTGGATTTATTAGCTGGATGTTAGTGAAACTTCTAAAATATGCACAATATAAAGCTGCTACCTGATTAGGAACACAGCATGTGTTACGTCACAAATTAAGCAGTTCGGAAACATCAGCAGGTAAAACACTAATTAAGGTTTAGTGCATATTTTCTTTGTTGCAAATTAAGAACTAGGAATGCGGCAGTAGATACGTGTCTAACAGAACATCTGTAGCCGCAGGTTTGCAGCTACACACAACAAGAATTAGTAGCGTGAAATAAAATCAAAATCAATTTGTAAAAATAGGCTACAATCTTTTTTTAAAATAACTTGCACATTGCTTTATTAACTGGGTTAACATAATGTAATGAATAAACGTATGTATTGTGAAAAAAGGCCGCCTGAAAGTCTGCTAAAGTGTGACTTTCTGTGAGATGCCCGACACTTGAGAAAGGAAACCAGGCCGGGCTAATTAAGCGTAAACAAGCCAACTGAGAAAGATAGGAATCTATCCGTCTGCAGCATCTGTGGGATACAAATGCATGACAGCAGGATCCTAAAGTCCAGGGCCGGACTGGGAACCAAAACCGGCCCTGGCAAAGTGCTTGGCCCCCGGGGGCTGTTTGTTCCAGGTTAACTCTCTACACAACTAACACAATGGGCTAATGTCGCAACAGCAAAAGTCCCATGAAAATTTAAGAACCTACACACTTAAAATAAAACGCTGCGATACGAGCCAGTAAAAGCGCCAAGAAGATCCGAAAATGCACTTTAAAAAGTAAGAACCGCCATGATGTATTAAAAGAGGGCAAGATGAAGATGAAAGCAGGCAGATTGAAGCCAGTGAACTGAAAACAACTAAAAAATAACGGACAGATGCAGCTAAGGCTCCTTCCAGTCTGCTCTCTTCCTGTTCGCAATATAAATAAAGGTTTCACGGACATGAAAGTGGTGGCAGCATGCTTGTTACAATCCACAACACTTTGCTTTTAGAATAATTCACGACGAACAGTAGATGGTGTCATAGATAAGATTAAGAAACTAACCCCCGAAACAGTAAAAACAAGCATTAAACAAGCATTGGCCGCACGCGCTTAAAGTAAAAAAAAAAAACAAGCGCGCACTGAAGCTGACGAAGTGGGAGGGGGAGTGGGGGCGGGCACGCAGGCTGCCAAATGGTGCGATGAATCACGGCTAAAGTGAAAGCAAACAAGTGGTTGCAGGACTCCAAATGGTGCGCGCGCCCGGACGGGTCACATGCACTGTAGTTGGAGGCCTGCAAAGCCACTGTTTGCACTTCCAAAACGCGCTTACTATAAGTCTCGCCAGAGCAGCGCTAAAGCGCTGGTCAGGCGAGACCTAAAAAGAAGTAGATTAGAATGGAGTGCCTGTTCACAATCACTAGAAACTGGGGCCTTTGGTTCCCAGTCGAAAGGAAACTCAAGCTCAATGCTCTAGAGGTACTCACAGAAACCTCTGCCATAAAAAGTCCCACAAAGAACTTAACAGCTGCTGAATTGTGCTCCACATCATCAATGTGTCAGGGGCAAGATACATCAATGTGTCAGGGGCAAGATACATCAACATGTTGGGAAGCGCAAGGTCCGAAGACCTAGCAGACCTTTCCAAAGACTTCTAGGAACACTACCTGCAGAACAACATTTTGACAACTGCAGAACACTTTCCAGATCTGTCAATTCTACTGCAGACTGGTTCTCCAGATATCTCAAGGAATGCAGAGACTAAGGTGCTGAATCCAACCGTCCTATCTCTGGCCAACCTCTGGGGTCCTCTAGACAGTTCTTACTGTATTATGCTTAATGCGTCAGCTTTCTACCTGTGGGAGCTGATGCCCAGACTCAGAGGCCTGGGCAACTGATACCTTCCTTTAGGACTGGTCACAATTCAACTCTTATGCCTTCCCTCCTTTTATATTTTTTCCCCAGGGTTCTCCTTTTCACCAGTAATTTCCGCACCAAACTAGGGATTACTCCACACTGGTCGTCCCAAGCCTAGTTTCCTCACCTTATGGACCTCATCCAAGTCGCAGCTTTCAGTTACAGAGTGTCTTCCCTATGATGTGAGGTTATGAGGCCACCTCCACAGTCTAGCTAAATATGTGGAGATACTCGAGATTCCTAGACATTTCGGTGGTCACTGCCAATAGGGCATCAGTGGTGTCTGGGAAGAATCTTGGATCCCCTTACTTCCTGCTTCTCTGAACTAATGTAATTACCTTACAGCTCTTTTCTCATAGAACGTCTCTTGTAGC